>NW_024882447.1:0-276646 GCF_019059575.1 Amphibalanus amphitrite | reverse complement strand
TTGCTGCATTGCCACAGACTGAAGTGTTGAGGCTCGTGGCAGCTGCGGAGCCCTCCTTACTCGCTGGTTTTGTCACAGTATCTAGGCACTTTGCCTGGCGACCGCCTCGTCCCTTAACAATAGTCCAAGCACCATCATTGTCGGTGCTCTGCTCAGTGATGGCCGGTGAAGTCTGGGCAGTTTGTTCCTCCTGGGGTGTTGGTGGCGTTGGGGGAGATGGAGCGACCATGTGCAGGTCATAGTGCTGCCTCCGACTATAAAAGCATAAGTGAATAGGAGACTGGTTTGGTGCTCCATGAGCAGCCACCTGATGACCGTTTTCCCACACATAAATGAGACGGTGAAGAACACGTGCTGCTGCTCTTATCTCTGGCTCACCACCGAACTCACCTCCCTTGCGCATGGAATTGATGTAGCCGTCCAGGTCAGGGAACACTTCCCTAAGAAGTTCATCTGTGCGCTCCTCTTCACATATCTTTTGCCGAAGGGCCACGTGATCTAGCGAGGGATCACCGACAGCATAGGCGAGCGCCCGGAACAGACAGTTGCCGTCGCCATGTATGCCAATGATGTTAGCACCGTAGTCAGTGTAAACGGGGTCCTGCCTGCTGACCAGTGGAGTGGATTGCCAATCATGATAATAAATCCTTCCAGACCTGGCCTCACGGGACATCCCCGTCAGCACCTCTACGAACGATGGCTTTACGCCCTCCGCCATTTTGGCGTAACTTGTTTTTGCATGGCGAATATATCCTATCCCTGGGAGGTCTTAATAGATGTAGGCTGAGTGCACCCAAGGCCTTACGTCAGCACAGACACAGCCGTGACCGGAGCTGAACCACAATGTACCAAGACAATGCAGTATATCTGCAAATAGCGAGCAAAGAAAAATCACCGAAAATAACGTGGCTGTCAAGCAGGTCAAAGGTTAATAATATGTCAAGTCACTGAGAAGACTGCCTTTCACGGGGTTAAAACAAACATGAAATATGAACGGTCAGTAAATATCGATGCTATGGAGTTTCCAACTTCGTCCTGGCGGTAAGGGGGGGATATATTTCGCCACAACAGTTTATCTAAAAAAAAAGGCGAAGGCTTTGAAGTGACCAATCCTCCTTAACATATATTTTTAGTTGAGATAGCCTTATTGGGGTCCCGGGCACACTATTGCCGGTTTTGGCACTCACAGCATCGAAAAATGCTTTTAACCCGCGCCAGGGTGGACCTTTCAGCCAACTTTGCCATGGTGGGGGAGCCTTTTTGGCCCCACCAGATTATCTCAGAAAGAATGCAGGCTAGAAAGACGGGTGAAAAGCAATATATAGCCCGCTACAAGATCCCTCAGAAAAATAAAGATCATTTTTTTGATCAGGTCATCGCTGAGGTCACTGGACGTCATCAAAGGTAAAATTTTCACGAACTTTTGTTACCGAATTTGACAACTTTTTATAAATCCGCGCATAAGTCGCGAACCAATAGAGCTGAGCGCATTCGAAAAGCGCATTCGATAGCTCTCTCAAAGGCTTTTCTGAGTTCTCAGATTTGACCGAAGATCAACGGTTTAGCCTCCAGCGGGCAAAAGCTATTCAATTTTGACGTTTTTGCGGGAAAGTTTTTGCATCATATCTTTTGACTCCTAGCTTGTATGACGCTGATTTTAGGACCATCGCAATTTCAATTTCAATTTGCAATTTAAATTTTAATTTGCAATTTGCAATTAAAAGTGCAAAAGTGCAAAAAGTGCACACAGGGGCAATTTTCCGGTCAGTGTGTCATGTTACCAGTGTCAAGACGTTTGAGGGTATTTCCGAAAACAAGAATATGTCAATTTTCTGCTATTGACTTATAATGGAGAGGTCGCAAAACTGAAAAAATATGAGATATACATAATAATGGAGAGGTCGCAAAACTGAAAAAATATGAGATATACGAATTCTTCATACCGATTTTCTCATGCAAAAGCCCGAGTTTCAAACCTCTGGGATGTAAGCTGTAGTAATGACAGCATCACATTTGTTCTTAAAGATATGGCTACTTAGCTTGACCTGGTGACCTGGCCTCACGTGACCTGGGGTCAACTTTTTCACACACGATGAGAAGTTGATGTATAATAAGCTATACCAAGTTTCGCGGTGACACGCGCAGAAAACTGCCAAGTGTGGCTAAAAACAACCCCCCCCCCCATTAACCCTCGCCGGTACGCATGTTTTTTAATCCCACCCAGAAATGACAAACAAGCACCCTGATTGGCCAGTTGCCAGCCAGTTGGACTTGCGCAGTCGCCATGGTGGCATTGAGGACTCGGCCGGCCTCGTTAGGTGTTGAATTATTTGTTTCGTTGTGCTAGATATTGCCAATTTGCTTTGATATTTGATAAATAACGTTGGGTTTTTCTTTGGTGAACTTGCATACTAATACGACGGTATCTTGGTGCCGATTATTATGCATGTAACATCTTGAGACTAATGTGGCAATGTCCACGCCCCTTTTGCAGTGACCCTCTCCCCTTGTGTCGTTTAACATGGTTGTAAGAACCAAGTGAACGAACCATTTTGTTTTTAGTCAAGTGGTCATGATCGTCCTTACATCTAATGCAACATCGAAAAATGCTTTAATTCGGAGATATGGAATTTCAAACTTGAAGTTTTCGGATTCTAACATGCAAAAGCACACAATGTACTTAAATCGAGGCACCATGTCTGGGTAAGGGTAAACCAAGGGATAAAACACCGGATAAAACACCCGCCTGTAACCGCTCCATATCAGCGTCTATGAGGGGCTGAGGGCCCACAGCAACGCCTGTAGGGACCCTCACCGGCGCCTCTGAGAGAATCACACTAGCACCTCTGAGCGCCTACACCGGCACCTGCATGACGGCCCCACACCAGTACCTCTAAAGGCCCCTTACCGGCGGCTCTGAGGGCCCTACGCCGGTGATTCTGAGGGTGCTACCGAGAACCGAAGGCACCACACAAGCCCTTAGTGTCGCTGAGCTTTAATCTCATACCGGCCTTCCTAGGACGCCACGTCAGTGCACTCATTGCCCCACACCCCTTCCTCACACCTAGAGCGGGTAAATCATGTTATACCTATAGCAACGATTTTACCACCGTTGTACGTTATGTATTTCTCAAAGTTGACTCAAAATGGTCCAGTATAAAATCTGGCCTACCAAACTTATGGCCAAGGTCAGGCCCAAACCAAAGCGAGATGACAATAGCATATGTTGTCAAATCGATACTGTATCAGCAGAAACCATTCAGATGGCAAGGGTATGTCTGCTCGCATTAGCCGCACGTTTGCAAGCTTTTCGTGGTTTCAAACGTTCAAACATGTGATTTGATGTTGCTCCCATACATTAGGGTGGGTGTCAAGGTCACCTAAAGGTCAGGTCAGGTCATTGACCTTTGGTGACCTCGGGTGACCTCGGTTCACTTTTTCGAGTTTTACATGTTTCTAGGCTAGTTTTTGGAGCTGAATTCGAATTTAGCAACCATTTGAACATTTACGAAGTAGTTCTGGTGACTTCGTAACATGTTACGAAGCTGTCAGAGGCGGTTGACACGTACTTCGAATACACGTCACGACGCCTACTGGTTGACCTGACCTGACCTGACCCGACCTGGTCTAAATGCTTAAAGACATCATCTGTGATCAAAACTAACACGATATTCGTGATCAGCACCCCGAAAAACCCCTTAGCAGCCACACTGTACGACTTTCTGACAGGTCCCAATTTTCCCAACTTTGGGTCATTGACCTGACCTGGAAGGTCAGCCAATGACCTCTGACCTGAAAATTGGGTATCATCGGCTTCCTCTCGTCACGGGCAACACGCTCGTTTTTTCCGCGAAGCTCTAGCTCGATCAGGGGGCCAAACGGCAAGGGGGTTCCAACCCCCCCCCCCCCCTACACATTAGAAGCTGGCAAACGCCACACACATGCAAGGGTTAACCCTCGCCGGCCGATGGGGGGGGGGGGCGGGTGCCGCCCCCCCCCCCCATAGGGTTTTTTCGCGATAGCTCCGAACACGCTGGCGATAGAGAGCTGAAACTTGGCATACCTGACCTTTGATCCAAGCCGGATCTTTTGACACCAACCGCATTTTGGGTCAGGTCAGGTCACAGACCTATGACGTCATAAGTGAACCTCTGCACGGTCTTCAGATGTCGCAACTTCGCAACGCCCTCACTGCCAGAGGAGATGTCACAGGAAAATGAAACTTGCAGGATCTAGTATCCATTATGAGTCCCACAACTTGTATATCTCGGATTTTTCCTAAAGGTCATATGAGGTCAGGTCATTTTCGTGACCTCACCATTTTAAGTCAATGGGGAAAAATGAAAACTGCTATTCTGGCGCCGGGAACGATCTCCAACTATCTCAAGCACACAGAATCGTGATTTGATGCACTCCTTGCAAGGTTAGATGCGTCACTTTTGCAATGTTGACCTTGCGTGACGTCATTTATGACGTCATCAAGGTCATATTAGTTTTTCGTCAATAACTCTTGATCAAATTGAGCTAGCGAGTCGGGAAAGCCACCAATGGACTCAGGAAGACCTGCCGAATCGAATGATATGCGACATGACCTCTTTCGACCAACTTCGTGACCTGAGGGTGCTGACCTGACCTTGACCTGAGGTCAACACCCCAAGTTGACCTGACCCGGACAAAAAGTATATCATTCGACGCGCCTGAGCGAGACGAAACACGATGCTGCCAAAATCGGCGCTCTGCGGCCGTTTTTTGCGAAGTTATTCACCAAAAACTGAACCGTACCTTGGGGCACTTGACCTGACCTCAGAGGTCACCGGTTGACCTAGGACCTTAAAATCGGGTACCAATCTCTGCGTCTCGTAACGGCGCACACGCTCGTTTTTTCCGCGACGCGCTAGCTCCACCAGGGGCGAAACGGCGAGGGGGGGTCGTACCCGCCCCCCCCCCCCCTCGGCCGGCGCGTATGTAGAAAACCAATAGGTCCGGCGAGGGTTAATATTAGATGTATAAAGGAAACAAGGAGGAAAGAAGTCCGGAAAAGGGAGGAAAGATCCTTTCTTGCTGCCTCAATGTTGAGAGGGCGCCGCCCCCTCGGCTCTCAAGTTGGGGGGGGGGGCAAGCGCCCCCACTGCCCCCCCCCCCCTGTTCCCGGGTCTATGGTCTTGTGTAGGTAGGTACTAATGACGGCCTAAGCCACAGTGAGTGTAAAGAGCATATGCTGTTCATTGACGGAAATGATATACATATTTGGTGCTCTCTGTTACCGCTGCACGTCAAATATACAACTAAAGCAATGTTGCACGGTGTCAAACAGTCATCAATACCACTGCAACACCACATTGGCTTTGCATATTTATAGTCGTTAAAATGAAGTCGTTTTTCCAAGTAAAATTCAAACTTCCAATACAAGCTCGCGACCCTAAAGTGGTCTGATATCGTTATTTCTGTCACTGCTAGATCCAGAACGGAGCAAAAAATGATAAAATCCACCCCAAACTGTTGACATGGTAACCTTGTCCCAACATAAAATAATGTTAATTATTTTGTGCTTTGCACACTTGACATTTTCATTTTGAATTCATGGCCCCTAGAAATCGTTTGGTTTCGTTATTTTTGGCACAGATGGAATCAGAATAGACCAAATAATGGGAAAATTAACTCCAACCTGTTGGCATGGCAACTTTGTTCCAAATAAAATGGCATTATTTTGGCTGATTTTTCGCTAAAATTGGCATTTTCATTTTGAATTCGCGACCCCTAAAAATCGTTTGATTTCGTTATTTTTGGCACAGATGGAATCAGAAGCTGTTAATTTCATTTACCATTGCGCTTAATATTTCATGCTCAGCGACATCAGAAATGTTCTCTATCGAAAAACGACAAAACTTAATGACGTCACCGTGACGTCATCTTAAGTTCTACAGCCTACAATATTTTTTCGGGTATATTTTTTGTGGCAGGCGGACGGACGTGCCCGATCGAGTTCCTGCCACCAACCGTCGATCAGCTGATCAGCTGATTTTCCTTTGGCCACCGGCCAGTTTTGGCGGGAACGGCCATCCTGATATCCGTTTTTGTATCCTAAGTTACCAATTTAATCCTTACGTGATAATTAAAACCCCTGAATTCAAATCCTTATGTTTTGCTGAGAAGGAGAAAGGCAGAATGCCTTTAGGACACTCCCCAGTTCTTCAACGGAAGAAACGAACTCAAACAGCTGAGCAAAACAAGGACCGCCAGACAATGAAACCCGCGGAAACGCCGCAGTTCGATATCCCCGACGCGGTGCGGTCCGGCGTTGCGAAGAAGAGAAATGAAGGTGGTATTTTTGAACTGACTGAGAAGATATCATCTGGAGCATCTACAGGTATGGATCAAAACCCCGACAAAACCGACATTACACCCAAAGTTGGTAAGTTATCAGAAAGTGCGTACACCCCATTTGGAAAAGGGTCGGCCAGTTCCAGTTATCTCTCTCGCTCTTCCAGTGACACGGGTAGTGAGGGGACTAATTCCGAATTCGATCTGCAATGGCGGCCCTGGAAAGAAAATTTGTGGCAATCCTGTCAAGGAGGGTGAGGCTGGAATACTCTGCGACTGCTGCCATGCGTGGTTTCATGCGGGGTGTCAGGGTGCCCAGAAACTGGCTATCACGGCTCTTGATCGCTTCAAATCTCTTGCCTGGCTCTGCGCAGCCTACAAAATGGATCTAAATAGCAGCAAGTCTCGGCACTCTCACTCGGATCCCCTCGAGAGTAAGATCAAAGGCCTGGAGTCTGCTGTATCGACCCAAATGAGTCTCATGATGGACATGTTGCGGGAGCATGAGAGGTTCTTAGGCGAAAAGCTCGCTGTCAAGTGTTCACATTATCAGCCCAAACTCAACTTCAACCGAGGTGATTTCACCCGTTTAAACCGAACACTAGTCGAGGAGGACTGGTCACCCCTGCAAAATGGTTCGGTGGAAGAAGGCTATACTTACCTGAAATCAACATTGGACAGGATAGTCTCCACCTGTATCCCGCTATCTAAGGGTTTTAAGGCACGCAAAAACATCTATATGACAAGTGCTGCCCTTCAGCTACGGAAGCAGAAGACCATGCTATGGGTGAAAGCTGCCACCTCGGCTCCAATGACCCACTTGACACAGCAAGATACCGTGCCTGCAGGAACAAACTCAGGCAACTGACAAGACGACTCCGCACCAGTTTTGAGGCACAGCTAGTGACTGACTTGAAGACCAACCCCAAGGCCTTCTGGAAGTATACCAAAAGTAGACTCAAGACCAAGCCCAAGGTCGGGGATCTCAAAGACACAAATGGTCAATTGGTTAGCGATGCCAAACTTAAGGCTGGTATCCCCAACCAATTCTTTGCTTCAGTTTTTACCACTGAAGATGCAAACGATGTGCCAACTCTGGACGATCGCGTCCAGTCGCTCGGTCTCGATGACATCACCATAACAACGCGGGCGGTGGAAGAGAAGCTCCGAGGCCTTAATGTGTTTAGACCTGCACCCGAGGGTACTGAAAGAGGCTCATAGCTCCCTCTCTGGGCCCCTTGCCTACCTCTTCCGTAAGTCACTGGACACTGGTTGCGAATTGCGATCGTGACGATTGGAAACTGGCACGTGTGGTTCCTATCTACAAAAAGGGAAGCAAGGTGGAACCATGCAATTACCGCCCAGTGAGCCTCACAGCTATACCGTGTTAAGTGCTCGAATCTCTTATTCGAGACGAATTGCTGAAATTCCTCACTGAAAATGAGGTCATGACCACCCACCAGCACGGCTTTCGACCTGGAAGGTCGTGCAATACTCAACCTTTCGAAGTCCTGGATGACTGGAGCAAGGATATCGAACAGGCGAACCCAATAGATGTTATTTATCTCGACTTCCAGAAAGCATTCGATTCTGTACCCCACCAGAGACTTTTGAGCAAGCTCCGCAGCTATGGGGTATCAGGTAAGCTCCTGGCATGGATTGAGGCCTTTCTAACCGGAAGGAAACAACAAGTGATCATCGACGGGCGCCCCTCGAACTGGACGGAGGTCGCTAGCGGCGTACCCCAGGGATCTGTGCTCGGATCTTTACTCTTCTTAATCATGTGAACGACCTGCCAGACGAAATTCACTGCAAAGTGAAGTTGTTCGCTGATGACACAAAATTGTACTCCTGCGCCCATTCCATAAACAACGCGACTCTCATGCAAAATGATCTGAATGCTCTCTTAAAGTGGTCAAATTTGTGGATGATGCCTTTCAACAAGGACAAGTGTACCGTACTGCACATAGGAAGCACGAATTGCGGATTCTCATACACTCTGGGCGATTTTCCCCTAGCCAGTGCAAGAGTGGAGAAAGACCTTGGTGTCCACGTGGACGACGCTCTTAAGTTTCGTGAACACGCAGCGTCAGCAGTGGCGAAGGCTACGCAGCTCCTCGCCGTAATCAAGAAGTCGTTTTCCCCTCATCAACGAAGTCACGCTGCCCATTCTTTTCAAAACCCTGGTTCGCCCACACTTAGAATACGGGAACCTTGTATGGGGTCCATTTTACAGAGCGAATCAGCGACAGGTCGAAAGAGTTCAGCGCAGGGCAACCCGGCTGGTAGAGAGCATCCGCCACAAACCCTACACGGAGCGACTCAAAGAACTGAAGATGCCATCACTGCATTATAGACGACTGAGAGGTGATATGATCTTCACATACCAACTATTTCACAGAGGGGTCGATGCCGACCGACCCCACGTCATTCTTCGCTCTGGCTGCAGGAGTTACTCGGGGACATCAGTTTAAAATCCAGAAGTTTCCAGCAGCCTCGAGGGTGAGGCCTTTGCCGCCCGAGTCGTGAACGACTGGAATGGACTCCCCTCCGAGGTGGTTGGTGCACCCTCGCTGAACTGCTTCAAGGCAAGACTGGACGCACACTGGTCCCACATCATATACTCCGTACCTGATCCTGATTGATCTCGTAAAGCCACAATCCCAGGAGCTCGATAAGATCGGGTACCACAGGCCATTATGGCTAAAAATCCCGAAACCTTAAAGTAAAACCACAATGCTTGAGGGTGTTTTCGGTTAAAAGAATAGCATTTCAATTATCTCCTACTGCGTGCCATGGTTTTTGTTACACATAAGAAGAAAACAACTGACATTTGTGGGCAAAAACATCCCCCTTCCCTGCTGGCTCGAATTAATGTACCTATACGCAACCGAAGTGTGACGTCATGACTAGTGGCTGGGGCATAATCAGCTGATGGCCCTGTGTTAAAGCAATGGGATGAAATTTTATCAGCATTTTTAGAACAAACTGGACCTAGTTAGATAGTTTGGGGGCCAGTTTCTAGGTAAACTGAGTATATTCTATTTTTCTACGCCCAAAAAATGCTACGTTTCAAAGCGGAAAGGACCGAATTTCGCGAAATTGTTACGGGCGGCGAACTTGACGCACCAAATACATGACCTTGAGATGCGAACTGTGACCGCGTCGGGAGGATTTTGATGCGTAAGGTTTGACATATTTGAGTTTGAGCTGGATAAATATTTTTATTTGTAAAAAGCAAAGGAGAAAATTCACCATATAAGTTATTTTGAAAATCTTTTTTATTTTAAATCCATTATTTTAAACCTCTTGATCTAAAATGTTTTATATTTCTGCGTCAACTTCGCCGCCAATTAGGTTTTCACGAAATTTTGTGCTTTGCGTTGTTAGATTTTGCAATATTTTTTCATAGAAAAATAGATCATACATCGTTGTCCTAAATTCAGCTACTAAAACTATCTAACTAGGTCCAGTTTTCTTGGGAAAGATCGGCAAAATATTGCCCTATTGCTTTAGCACGGGGCCGTCAGCTGATTATGCCCCAGCCACTTATCGTGACGTCACGACTTCGGTTGCGTATTGCATACACATTAAACAATGGGCCTGTTCCAGCGCCTCCAGTAGAAATTCTTGACTGGAGGCTCTACCAGAGGTTTTACTGGAGGCGCTGGAACGCAATCTGGAGATTTCTGGAGATCGGTGTAATAGATACCAAAAGAATGACGATTGTTCTATCTTGAAACGCAAAATTTGTTTTCAATTTTAGTAAAAAAGATTAACAAAATTATAGCCATGTAATTTTCTTTACATTCAAGTTGTAAAATTCTCAGTCAAAAGTTCATTGTTTACATTCGTGATTGTCACATGTGCGCCATAATTGTAGACCAGAGCCTCCAGAGAAATTTGGACCTCCCAACTCTCTGGAGGCTACTGGAGGTTTCTGGAGCTTTGGCAAGAGCTTTCTGGAGCTTTCTGGAGGCGCCGGAACGCTCTCTGGAGGATTCTAGAGCTTTCTGGAGGTTTCTGGAGGTTTCTGGAGGCGCTGGAACAGGCCTAATATAAAGCCCTCTTGTCATTGCGTGGCAAGTATTTTTTTTTCTACAAAATCGAGAATAACTCGAAGACTGTCATGGGTCACCACCTACATTTTTCTGTTTTCACCCAGTTTTGAAAGTTCGTTCAGGTACACTGCAGCACCATAAGCTGTAATTTTGATTTATGTAAATTTGATTGCGGTTTTATTCACCTGCAATAAAAGACTAGCAGGTGTGGCCAACAACGCCCAAGGTTGAAGGTAAAAAACGTCCGACAAGATTTTTGACCCACTTTTGAATGTCACTCTATGTAGCTTACCGCTTAACTAATTAAAACAAGGATTGCAGAGCTCTATTCATACATTTCAGCATCCTCTTCAACAAATCAACAATATTATCAGTCGGGCACACTGTAGTATTTCCGATCCACTTATGGAAACGCTTCCATTTTTGGAACAATGTTCCAAAAATGGATACGCCGTTTCCAAAAATAGAAACGGTCTGTTCCATTAATGGAGACGCTGCGTGCATCGCTACCTTGAAAGCAAACTGGGCATTGATTGCTGCAATTTGGCATGCGCAGGATGCCACCAATCGACAGCCAGCATTCTAGTTTATATTCCTCTTCTCCGAATTTCCGATCAGAAACCGAAAGTCGACAAACGAGGCGATGCTTATAACATGTTGACGTGATAAAAAAATTCACAAGTTTTCTAATCAAATAAGGTCTGCACCGTCGTCCCACCAAATACCGTCGTATTCTGACGATGAATTTATTCATTCTAGCTCATGTGTAACATTGATATCAATTTTATATATTGAAATGATATCTACACTTTATGTACTGCCCACTTTGGACCACATTTGTCCAGTAGTTTCTAGGAAATCTTAGTTTTAGTTGACTTTTGAATGTGCTAAGTTGCGGCGCGTAATATATTAGTATCAAACCCGACGTCCAAGGTAACTGCCGAGAGCCGAGATGCTAAACCAGTCCCAAAACATCAATTTTTAGTTGCATGTGAATTTTAAAAAACACATTTAAAGGGACTATCCCACCTTTAACATGGGGTTTGAGTTGAGATAGCCAAGTTTGCGGCGAGGTTCAGAAACCACTATCTATCTAGGTTGCAACCCCCGCGGCCTCTTGGTGTTGAAGAAATTTGTTCCCTTCATTTGAAAATGGGCCTTGCGCCAGGCCCTATCTTCAACATGGAGCGACCGTTAGTGTGACGTCACCTCGTTTAGTCATTCTGATTTAAATGGGTTTGTTAGTTAAAAAAATCACTTAAAACTTGGTCTGAACTTTGTTGTAGTGCCTACAGAGTAAAAAGAATCAGCTTTATGACAGTAATGTGACCTGGGGAAGGAGGTAATTTTGGGCTGTGACGTCACATATCATCCAATCTATAAAGTCGACCACAATTTAACTGGTTTTAACAACATTTTAGAAGGTGGGATAGTTCCTTTAAGCTAAATTTGCACACATTTGAACTTCAGCGTTTCTATTTTTGGAACGTCAGCGTTCCCATTTTTGGAAACTAAGTCTCCATAAATGGATACGATTCAGGAGCATTTTTAGGTGGTGACTTTGAATGCATACGACAGCTTTCCATGCAAGAAGACAAGTGCTTTTGGTGTATCCGTGCTTGTTTTACGCAAAACAGTGGTTATACCTACATCAAATCCAGCCACCCTTGGCAAGAAAATTTGTGCGGAAATGTTAGTGTTTCTATTTATGGAGCAAGCGTTTTCATTTTTGGAACAGAAGAGTAGTCAAAATTGGAAACGTTTCCAATAAAAGAAATGTCTCCATAAATGAATCGGAGATACCACAGTGCGCCGGACTGTTATCAGCATTAATTGAGCTATTAGGGGTGGCATATGTCGATATCACATAAGACACCAAAATGCAAATTACTCTGCAAGGAAGTATCCATAGCTCCATAGCAACCACCTAGCAACGTGAATCAAAGCTGTAAACAACTCGCGTTTGTCTCAGATGCGCATTTTTCGGAGCATATAAGAATCTGTTATCCTCGGAGTCATTTGTTGCAAAACAGAGTGACCATTTGACTATCAATAAGGACGATTTTTGCGAAATTCATGTTTCTTGCCTAACTACCTTTCGAAAAAGTTAACAGACGCTAAACAAGTTAGTCGAGCCGACGAAGATGGTCGAGCGTGGCAGTGCAGCGTCAAACTCACCGTGTCTGTTCTTTCCCGAGTCTTCAAGTCTCTTCTAGCAAACCATTAGACAGCAACAATTTATGACGAATTTTTCGAAATAATATCTGATCACTTCTATCACAACTGACACCTCAATCAACAGCCGGATCCGTCAAGGGTCCCGACGTCCCGACAAGATTCCTATAGATTCCTACCCTAAAGATAAGGTTGGGCCAGGCAGTCACGTGACAGTTTCTGCTTGGTGTTTGAGTTGTGCCCAAGGCTATAGAACTCCGTTGTGCCATCGTGGTTTATTGATATCTTTAAACAATTTTTAGACAAAATGTAGCTGAATATGTTAACATATATTTTTTTAAAAAATTGATTTTATTTAATAAACAGAAATAAGCAAAAAACAAAAGTTTTGGCCTAAGCGTAAAACTCTTATTTATGTAATACTCTTGACATTGCTTTGCATTGAAGATTCAGGCTAGAAAATTTTTCATACCCATTATAGGTATAATACAATTTATACAATACTCATTTCTATGCTAAGATTGCTCTAGCGTATGCGGCAAATAAAATGAGCATAGGTATGAATACGCATAAAAAATAAGTTAACATAGACTTGGGTATAACCACAGATCACATACTGCCCGGGCCTATAAGGTGTCACATAAGGTGATCCGTGGTATAACTAATGGTCAGAAGAGGGCAAGCAGCGCGCTTGGGATGAGGCGTTCTCTAAGACGTCTCAGCAGTGTCTGCTGGATGGGGCAAACCAGGTGGTCCGGGTGCGTCTTCTTGCTGCCGCAGAGCCCCACACCGCCGCCTGGGTGCAAGCCCTCCCAGTCACCAGTCTGGGACTCCACCTGGAGGACGAAACCGTCCGGGTAGCCCCGGCCGCTACTCAGGTCCACCACTCGCCGTTGTCAATGCACGGTTTTTCTAGCAAGCTCCAGCCTAGTATTGATCTTATTCAGTATTTACGGTACGAAGATTTGATAACGGAATGTGACGTTTCCACATCATGCTTGATGGTTGAAGTTTGCAACGTTAACAACTACCAAGTCAAGTCGCAGCCCTAGTCATCTGGCACGTCTCTGTCATCAAATAAAGCCAATGAACAAGAAAGTTATTATTTTCCAGCATAAATGAAAATATATAACACTGCTACAGGCGGTACGCGGATGTCATGCACATTACACACAACGATTCAATCGAATAAAAACTGGATTAACCATAAATCAGCACTGGATTAACCATAAATAATAACAGTACAGCACCAAACACTTGAGATACACATTATAGTACTTTAGAATTTAGATGCACAGAGGAGTAATGAGACTAAAAGTTTATGCACGCCCTATCTTAAAAAATATTGAACGAGATATTTCCACAGTGCAAAAACAAAACCGAAATCCGACAAAAACCGATTCCAGGTTCAATGTCCACAGATTTAAAAACAAAACTTTCAAGTGCCCCCATGGTAAAAAAAAAAATGACCAAAGACGGAATTGTAACAAAGAATAAATAAAGATATGTGCGGCAAACGAAGAGCGGCACTGGACGAGCGTCTGCCCAAAGTAGGCGCCCAGAGTTACTCCTTAGCCCAGCGGGCAGCAGCAAATGAATTACAGCCAAAGGAAGAATATGCATTAGTCTATTAAGGCTCATCGCACCATGACGAGGCACAGCTCGGATAACGCGATTCGCCTGCGTCCTCCAGGCGAGAAGCACCTCGAGTAGGCTGCCGTGTCTTGACCAACTGCCGCATCCGTCGTCCGCGCCGCAGGCCTCCCAGCGGCCATGTTCCAACGGAGCCGTGAGCTTCACCGTCTCCCGCTCCGCCTCTACAAGGTGGATGGAGGCCTGGCCGGACGGGTGGCACAAGGACATCTGGAGCTCCTGCTGCCGGCCCCGGTGGAAGGAGTAGATCGCCGCTCCGCGGTCGACATCCACCAGCTCCGAGCCGGCCACCAGTCCAGCTCGGAGTAGTGCCTCCATCGCATCGGCCGTCGACCGGCGTGGGGCCCGGATGTGACTAGTGCAGCTCCGTGGGGTGCCCTGCCGCGCTCTGCCGAGTGTGCAGAGAGCAGGTAGACTGGTGGCGGTGAAGAAAACAAGCTGTTATCTTCTTTCGGGATCTGTAAAGAAGCATTCCACTAAAAAATACATCCGAAACGTTTTCCATATTTTTTTACAGAACACAATGCAGTAGCCAAAATAGATATGAAGTATGTGAAGACAACAGTCTACTGCCATTAGATAACTGATCCTGATGGACAAATACTTTAGATACTAGTATATCATAAGGTGGTTCAAAGGCACGCTTTGCAGCTCCAGTAAAAAATCACTGTTATTCATACTTCATACTGTAAGGGGAAAGGGTGGGGTGGGGATGCAGCCAAGAGTGCATCATATAGGGTTGTAGTGGTCGGACCATCTGGAGCAATAGCCTGTTTTTGCCGTTTTTAATGTTAACCCTATGGCGCACATGAGCACGCGCCACGGGCGCACCCCCGGCCGAATCGTGCCCAAAATCTAATACGACCTGTTGAATTACGTGACCCACGAGTCGTGAGAATTTCACCCTCGTGCGTCAATCGACGGCGCCGCAATATCCGTTTTTGGGCGTCACGCCGCCGCAGCCTGTTTTTGCCGATTCTAATGCTAACCCTATGGCGCACATGAGCACGCGCCACGGGCGCACCCCCGGCCGCATCGTGCCCAAAATTTAATACGACCTGTTGAATGACGCGACCCACGAGCCGTGAAAATTTCACCCTCGTGCGTCAATCGACGGCGCCGCATAAAGCCTTTTTAAGCGTAACCCCGACGGCGGCGGACTTTTTAAGATTTATAGATGAATAGTAGACCACTACAACCGCTGGGTCGTGTCCCAGCGGTTGATGGTCCCACCAGATGGTCCGCGGAGGGGAGACCCATACCAGAACGTAGATTGTGAAACAATGTAAGTATCTGCCAATATTACCTTTTCCAGAAGAGTTGAAAAACAGCAATGGGTCAGCTCTTGTGAGAAGCACCATGCAGTGTTGGCTGCACTTCAATCTTGTCTCCTGTAAAAAAAAAAACAGTATCACTGTATGATTGACAGTTTGATTGCATTTCCTTCAAGCTGCAACATCTCTATTTTAGACATTTTCAGTTCCCACTTGCGCACGGCACCCTACTAACCGGTCTCTAGCGATGTGCCAAATCTGAGCACAATCGGCCCGGCCGTTCTCGACATCTGGAAGCGTCACCCTGCACATGTGCACGTGCAGTTGCACCCCAACCGTGACACATTTAAACACATTGCCCGGTGGGTGCCTACATCCTTTTTATAATGTAGTTATTGTCATTACAATCAAGTTGTACCGTACTATTGTCATTACAACAAAAATGACACCTCTCTGTTTTACACGTGTCACGTGCAGTGGAGGTCACCCGCATGCATTGTCCATAGTAAATACCTGTAAGAAGGGTATACGCTACCCCACACAAAAAACCGCAAGTGTAACAGTGTCCATCCCCTCCCCGGCGCCGTCTTCTTCCAGGGGAGGCGCCCCGGCCGCCGCACTGGGGCGTAGCGGAGTCCGTGCTTTTAGCACAGCAAAATATCCACCCAGGCTAGATTAAGGTCACGACAACCTAGGATTAAGAGTGGCTACAGACTCCAGGCTTTATGCAGACTTAACATTGAAGTATTATATATGCAACTAAATGACACACATGGTGTTTGTTCTAACCTTCTCAACAGAAAGTGAACGTGTCAGGACAGCACCCCTTGGTGACCATTATATTCAAGGAGTGTAGGAACTGATTCCCCAGGGGTGAAGCGATAGAAGCAAAAACATGAGTCACTAGTTCCCTCCTGTGTCTTCCCTCCTGCAGGAAAAAAAAAATACATGTGTGATGCCCAATGTGACTGATAACTGCATATTATAAAGCTGGAAATATTGTACAAAGTTGTGACAACACAAGCAAACTATGCATGTCACTGCTCTTGTATAACTTTTCTATTTTTATTGCTATATGAGACCTCACAAGACACAAAAATATGCATGGTTAGAAAGGGGGTAACAATACATTTCAAATGAACTAAGCAGATTATTTCTAAGCTCATTTAAGTCCCAATTTCTGCTATATTTCGCTTGGAGTCACTTCATAGTTTGAACTCAAGGTGCCTTGTGGATTTACCTCAGGTATGTAGGTAAATCCACAAGGATTTATGGGCTTTACCTCAGTTATGTAGCTGCTCCCTCAATTTAAGTTTCTCGTTAAATTTCATTGAGGCGTTGCAAGATGGGCTGTAGCCAAATATGCTTCCCTGTTTAGCTGATGCAACTGCATATTATAAAGCTGGAAATATTGTACAAAGTTGTGACAACACAAGCAAACTATGCATGTCACTGCTCTTGTATAACTTTTCTATTTTTATTGCTATATGAGACCTCACAAGACACAAAAATATGCATGGTTAGAAAGGGGGTAACAATACATTTCAAATGAACTAAGCAGATTATTTCTAAGCTCATTTAAGTCCCAATTTCTGCTATATTTCGCTTGGAGTCACTTCATAGTTTGAACTCAAGGTGCCTTGTGGATTTACCTCAGGTATGTAGGTAAATCCACAAGGATTTATGGGCTTTACCTCAGTTATGTAGCTGCTCCCTCAATTTAAGTTTCTCGTTAAATTTCATTGAGGCGTTGCAAGATGGGCTGTAGCCAAATATGCTTCCCTGTTTAGCTGATGCTCATAATACCTGAACATTTCTAATTCCAATTTTTATAGCTGTTAACAATTGCTAAAGGCCCATGTACCTAGACAATAATGACTTTACAGAGGAAACCCCTGGCTGTGTTTCATGGGCACGCTGCCAGCAGCTGCCAGCGCATTCCGTGGAGCTAACGTCAACCTCTGGTAGTGTTGGAGGTATAGGCTTGTTGATGTCTATGGAAGCCAAAAGTGGCTGACAGAGTGCCGCGTTAAACCACCCTTATTTTTTGCACAATAATGGTGTGATAACTGTTCCTGCAAAAAAAAATAAGGTGAAGTGAACTAAAATCAGGTCAAACATTTATATGTACCCAAAAGTAGCAGTGTATGGAGTACCTATATTCACATTACCAATAATATGATGCACAACAGGCCATAGAAAACCAGTGCAGTTGGGGAAACTACGAGGTGAACGTCAAAAAATGGATTGGTCAATAAATGGACTTTTGATGACCATATATGGGCATAAATGCAGCCCCCGCTACTAAGAGTGAAAAACGGTATGACAAGCAGGTACTTGCGGTATCGCGTCCACTTATTGGAGAGAAAAGGCTTCCATTTTTCACTAGCAATTGGTGTGATTTGATAAAATTTGGCGAATTGACTCGAAAATGGCGATAGGAAAACGGCTTTTCTGCAGGTTCTGGGCGTCGCAATCAGCTGGCCATTCAATAAATGGATTGGTTTTATAAAAGAAAATTGTTCAAAGATTTAATTTAATTACAATAAACAAAAATATTTAATTCTATAATAATAACTTAACTACAATTTAAAAAACCATAAACAAAATAATAAAAATAATGACATTTTTAAACCACGGTACTGCTTACATTTTTTGGCGCGTCCGTTTCAATCTGCCATATTTGCCAATCACGGACCAATCACGGTTTGACCTTGCGTTGTAACTCTGCGATTTAGAGCCGCCAGTTAATTATGCACCGGGTGAGTGTAGGCCTTGCGTGGTTAAAAAACATTCTTATGCCTTATCTTTTCATTTGAATGCTAAAATTCATTGAAAAGATGAAGTTGTCTGATTTTATGACCATATATGGTCATCGCCCCGCCCACTCCAGCCGCTGATTGGCTAATCCAATTTTTGTTTGGCTCCTCGTAGTTTCCCCAACTGAGTGAATGTTGAATTGTACCCCAATTTCAATATCAATATGGCACTTGGCAATAACAGTAAAACACACCGTTTTTTATGTTAAATCAACAGAGAAAACTCCTGAACGTAAAAAATGATCAGAATGTATAATAAGGATAAAAGTATAAATAAATCTCGACATCAGCGCCTTTCATCGCCCCTGCACATTCACCACTCCCCATTCCACACGCACAGATTGTTTACCCCTTGGTTTACCCCGTGTTCGCAGTCTCCCTGACGACGGAGATTCTATACGCCCACCGACCAATCACGTTGAAGATCAGCGGGGCTTGGCCGCAGTTCTCGAACGCCATTGGCCAGATTAAGCAGGACCTTCGTCGTCAGTAAATTGTGAACACGGTGTTACATAATTCGCTATGGTAACAAAAGCGCCAGAATTGACTACGAGAATTGGATCCGAAGGTCAAATGGGTCACGTGACTGACAAGTTCAGATGGACAACACCTGGAAAACGGCACAACGTGCAATAACGTTCTATATATCATTGGAAAGAGCATCAAAAGTTGTATAACCTATCAACTTTTCACTTAAATATATCTATAACGTAAAAAGTTATAAAGCAGCAAAGACGCTCCCATTGACTTTGCATGTTAAAAAAATTCTTCTTTAAACGAGCTCAAGAAGAACAAACGAATTCTGACAGCTTAACGAAGCATAACAACATATTCTATGGTCTTTTCTCAACAAGTCCTGAAAGTTTAAACAAAATCGTATCATATAATTTTGTACAATGAGCGAATGAAAATGCCTCTGCAAAAACGCCCATTGACTTAACATGGGGAGCGAAAAAAGTTCAACTTCAAACTCGTGCAACTCAGGGTAACGAGTTCTGACGGGTATAAGGCGTACACTGGCGTGTACCCAAACGTGTTTGCCATAAAATGCTGGGAAGAAAACCACCTCTTCCTTGGCTCGTTTTCCCGCTATTCGCGATTGCGCAAAAAGTGTCCCAAACCCCCATTGACTTACTATGGGAAAAATGGAATCGCACGTGCCACGTGCCACGAGGTTTTAAGCGAGTAGCGACCGGTGCCATCAGGTAGATCGCCTGCGGGAGCCCATACCCTGAACTTTTTACGAAAATCGCAATGCACGTTTAGGCCCCACCCAAGTTGTACTGATTCGCGGCCAGACTTGCAAAACATAGCCCGGAGACGGACCGCTCCGGTTGTTTTTCAATAGAAAAACACAATTCTAACGAATAGTGTTTGTCTTTTCAAACAACCTGCGGTTACGGTACCGTGAATGTCTGCGGCTCTCATGTGTGATATCTTGCATTAATGACTTACAGCATCTGCGATGCTGGGCTCCGCATCGCGGGACCGCAGGTTGTTTGAGCAAGCACCTTTGTAAACGCAGCAAAAACGCCCGCCGCCAAACGAGAGGATGAGCCTTGCACGTGCAGACCGGAGTCGGTGTGTTACAAACTGACGTGCACGGCACCCTACTCGCTGATCTATAGCGGTGTGCCAAATTTGAGTGTAATCGGCTCGGCCATTTTCGAGATCTGGAAGCGTCACCCTGCACGTGCGCACGTGCAAGCTGTGTCCAATTGCATTGTGCATGGGACCCTATTCGCCGGTCCCTAGCGGTGTACCAAATTCGAGCTCAATCGGCCCAGCCGTTTTCAAGATCTTGAAACGACCCCTCCACGTGCGCACGTGCAGTTGCATCTCAACCGTGACACATGGAAATACATACTAACTGACTTGTGCACGGCACCCTACTGATCGATCTCTAGATGTTTGCCGAATTTGAGTGCAATCGGTCCAGCCGTTCTTGAAATCTGGAAGCGTCACCCTGCACGTGCGCACGTGCAAGATGGGTCCAAACTGACTTGCGCACGGCACCCTACTAATCGGTCTCTAGCGGTGTACCAAATTTGAACTCAATCGGCCCGGCCGTTCTCGAGATCTGGAAGCGTCACCCTGCACGTGCGCACGTGCAGTTGCACCCCAATCGTGGCACATGGAAATACATACTAAATGACTGCAACCTACTGATCGGTATCAAGCGTTATGCCAAATTTGAACACAATCGGTCCAGCCGTTCTCGAGATCTGGAAGCGTCACCCTGCACGTGCGCACGTGCAGTTGCACCCCTACCAAGACACATGGAAATGCATCGCCTGGAAAGTGTCTACCTCCATGCCAAGTTTTAGCGCAATCGGCCCAGTAATTACCGCGAGCTATTGCGCTTATTACAAAACAGGCACCTCTTGGCTTTGCACGTGGAACGTGCGTTAGGGGTCACCCATATGCATCGAGAGTAGCACACTATGTGAAAGAAGGGAAAAAGCTACCCCACACAAAAAAACCGCACGTGTATCAGCCCAGTGGTTGCCGAGATATAAGTCGTACAAAAACGTCCCCACGGCGGCCGGCCGCTATTTAGCAGTAAAATCGTGTCGCATCCTTCTATTAGAGGTATCCCCGTCACCTGTTCGTATACTGTCTGAGCAAAGGCCATACGTTACGGTCCAAACTCCATAGTGAGGCGGACATACGAATTTACGAGAGTTTAGCGACGAAATGATTCACTTAATTGTTAAGTAATGGGTACCATTAGGTAGACCATAAATTTTATCTAGCATCTCACCGTAGATGCAGTAAAAAGTGCTTTACTTTTCAATGTATGTAAAGACTTGCTCAGCTCAATCAGTTCACTCTGTATTGGCTCAAGCCGTATCATGCGAACGCAATACAAACTAGAGCACCGACAGCGCAGCGCTCCCCAACTCACTGCTCGCCCAGTCCACCCGGGCCGCCGCCACGACGGCCCCCCCCCCCCGCAAGTAGGCATCCCGCACTGCACCGACAGCCGCGGGCGACCAGCTGACCGGCCAGCTGACCGGCCAGCAGCCGGCGGGCGGCAAGCCACGGATGGCCGACCCGCCGGCGCGGCGAGGGAGGGGAGGGACGCAGCTGAAAGACCCGACTACATATATATCAAAGAATGATACATTATATGTAATCATCGATGACGCGACATAAATCTGCTTTATTGGGTTTAGCGGTGTAGTCTGTGATGCCATCACAATGAAAATAGCCTAGTTTTGTAGAGCATCAAATTCTGATTCCATAACGACTCTCGCTAGTCCATTTTCAATTGTAAATAAGCCTTTTATTGCGATGCAAAGTCCCGAAATGGTGCCGACGGCGGCCGGTCCCCCGATGGTACCATACCATAGATGGTAAACAGGTTAGTTCACATTCCCGCCGCTATGCGGGCGGCGGCGGCGCCACCTGTCCTCGTGTCCGCCTGACACCGTAACGATATAGGTCTGAGCTCAAATCTCGGTAATGTCGTGCTTTTTTACTATATTTCTCAAAAACGGCACCACGTGCAATAAAGTTGTATATATCATTGGAAAGAGCATCAAAAGTTGTATAACCTATCAACTTTTCACATAAATATATCTCAACTGTAAAAAGTTATTAAGCAGCAAAGACGCTCCCATTGACTTTCCATGTTAAAATTTTTCATTTTTAAACGAGCCTAAAAAGAACAAACGAATTTGCACAGCTTAAAGAAGCATAACAACATGTTCTATGGTCTTTTCTCAACAAGTCCTGGAAGTTTAAACAAAATCGTATCATATAATTTTGTACAATGAGCGAATGAAAAAGTCTCTGCAAAAATGCCCATTGACTTAACATGGGGAGCGAAAAAAGTTCAACTTTGACCTCGTGCAAAGTCACGTTACGAAGTTCTGAGGGGTATACGGCGCACACTAGCGTGTACCCAAACGTGTTTGCCATAAAATGCTGGGAAGAAAACCACCTCTTCCTTGGCTCGTTTTCCCGCTATTCGCGATCGCGCAAAAAGTGTCCAAAACCCCATTGACTTAACATGGGGAAAATGGAATCGCACGTGCCACGTGCCACGAGGTTTTAAGCGAGTAGCGACCGAAGCCATCAGGTAGATGGCCCCCGGGAGCCCATACACTGAACTTTTTACGAAGATTGTACATTTCGTCTAGGCCTGACCCAAGTTGCCCCAATTCGCGGCCAGACTTGCAAAACATAGCCCGGAGAACGACCGCTCCGGTTGTTTTTCAATAGAAAAACACAATTCTAACGAATAGTGTTTGTCTTTTCAAACAACCTGCGGTTACCAGCATCTGCGATGCTGGGCTCCGCATCGCGGGACCGCAGGTTGTTTGAGCAAGCACCTCTGTAACGCCGCTAAAGGTGTGCCGAATTTGAATGCAATCAGCCCAGCCGTTTCTGAGATCTGAAAGCCTCACCCTGCACGTGCGCACGTGCAAGCTGGGTCCCAAATGACTTGTGGACGGCACCCTAGTTGCCGGTCTCTAGCGGTGTACCGAATTTAAGCTCAATCGGCCCAGCCGTTTTCAAGATCTGGAAGCGACCCCTACACGTGCGCACGTGCAGTTGCACCCCAACCGAGACACATGAGTATACATACTAACTGACTTGTGCACAGCACCCTACTAACCGGTCTCTAAAGGTGTGCCGAATTTGAATGCAATCGGCCCAGCCGTTCCTGAGATCTGGAAGCGTCACCCTGCACGTGCGCACGTGCAACCTGGGGCCCAGCAGACCTGTGCAAGACACCCTACTACGCGATCTCTAGCGGTGTGCCAAATCTGAGCACAATTGGCCCGGCCGTTCTCGAGATCTGGAAGCGTCACCCTGCACGTGCGCACGTGCAGTTGCACCCCAATCGTGGCACATGGAAATACATACTAAATGACTGCAACCTACTGATCGGTAGGTCTGAGCTCAAATCTCGGTAATGTCGTGCTTTTTTACTATATTTCTCAAAAACGGCACCACGTGCAATAAAGTTGTATATATCATTGGAAAGAGCATCAAAAGTTGTATAACCTATCAACTTTTCACATAAATATATCTCAACTGTAAAAAGTTATTAAGCAGCAAAGACGCTCCCATTGACTTTCCATGTTAAAATTTTTCATTTTTAAACGAGCCTAAAAAGAACAAACGAATTTGCACAGCTTAAAGAAGCATAACAACATGTTCTATGGTCTTTTCTCAACAAGTCCTGGAAGTTTAAACAAAATCGTATCATATAATTTTGTACAATGAGCGAATGAAAAAGTCTCTGCAAAAATGCCCATTGACTTAACATGGGGAGCGAAAAAAGTTCAACTTTGACCTCGTGCAAAGTCACGTTACGAAGTTCTGAGGGGTATACGGCGCACACTAGCGTGTACCCAAACGTGTTTGCCATAAAATGCTGGGAAGAAAACCACCTCTTCCTTGGCTCGTTTTCCCGCTATTCGCGATCGCGCAAAAAGTGTCCAAAACCCCATTGACTTAACATGGGGAAAATGGAATCGCACGTGCCACGTGCCACGAGGTTTTAAGCGAGTAGCGACCGGTGCCAACAGGTAGATCGCCTGCGGGAGCCCATACACTGAAATTTTTAAGAAAATCGAGCCACAAGTTTAGGCCTGACCCAAGTTGCCCCAATTCGCGGCCAGACTTGCAAAACATAGCCCGGAGACGGACCGCTCCGGTTGTTTTTCAATAGAAAAACACAATTCTAACGAATAGTGTTTGTCTTTTCAAACAACCTGCGGTTACAGCATCTGCGATGCTGGGCTCCGCATCGCGGGACCGCAGGTTGTTTGAGCAAGCACCTTTGTAAACGCAGCAAAAAACGCCCGCCGCCAAACGAGAGGATGAGCCTTGCACGTGCAGACCGGAGTCGGTGTGCTACAGACTGACGTGCACGGCACCCTATTCGCCGGTCTATAGCGGTGTGCCAAATTTGAGTGCAATCGACCCGGCCGTTTTCGAGATCTGGAAGCGACACCCTGCACGTGCGCACGTGCAGCCTGGGCCCCAATTGACTTGTGCACGGCACTCTATTCGCCGGTTTCTAGCGATGTACCAAATTTAATCTGAATCGGCCCAGCCGTTTCCAAGATCGGGAAACGACCCCTGCACGTGCGCACGTGCAGTTGCATCCCAACCTTGGCACATGAAAATACACACTAACTGACTTGTGCACGGCACCCTACTAACCAGTCTCTAGTGGTATGCCAAATTTGAGCACAGTCGGCCCGGCCGTTCTCGAGATCTGGAAGCGTCGTCCTGCACGTGCGCACGTGCAAAATGAGTCCCATCTGATTTGTGCACGGCACCCTACTCGCCGATCCCTAACGGTGTGCCCAACTTTGATCACAATCGGCCCAGCCGTTCTCGAGATCTGGAAGCGTCACCCTGCCCGTGCGCACGTGCAGCTGCACCCCAACCAAGACACACGGAAATGTATTGCCCGGCGGTTGCCTACATCCATGCCAAGTATCAGTGCAATCGGCAAAGTAACTACAGAGTTATTAGACTTGTTACCGAACTGAGACCTCTTCGCTTTGCACGTGGCACGTGCATTAGGGGTCACCCATACGCATCGAGAATAGCACACTACGTGTAAGAATGGAAGAGGCTATCCCACACAAAAGACGGCGAGTGAATCGGTCAAGCAGTTGTGGAGATATAAGCTTAGCAAAGGCGCACCCACAACGGCCGACTGCCAATAATAAGCAATAATCAGTGTCGCGTCCGCACATGGGAGGTGTCCCCTTCACCTGTTCGTATACTCAATGTGGTTGGGTTCAAGTCACAGTCGAGCCCTGCTTTTTTACAACTTTTCTTGAAAACGGCACATCGTGCAGTGACGTGCTATACATCGTTGGAAAGAGCATCGAAAGTCGTATATTATATCAACTTTTCACCTATATATCTTACTAAAGATAAAAGTTATAGAGGAATAAAGACGCTCCTATTGACTTTCCATGTTAAAAAATTTTAAATTTCAAATTAACTTTAAAAGAAAAAATGAGTTTTGCCACCTTAACGAAGCATACCAGCAAGTACTATGCTCTTTCCTCTACAAGATATAAGAGTTTGGGCGAAATCTATCTCTAAAATTTTGTACAAAGATCGAATGAAAATGTCTCTGCAAAGTCTCGGCATCGCCGTCCATTGACTTAACATGGGGCACAGCAAAATTCCAACTTTGACCTCGTGCAAAGACACGTTCCGAGATTCTGAGGGGTATACGGCGCACACTGGCGTGTACCAGAACGTGTTTGCCATAAAATGCGTGGAAGAAAACCACCTCCTTCTTGGCTCGTTTTCCCGCCTTTGGCGATCGCGCAAAAAGTGTCCAAAACCCCGTTGACTTAACACGGGGAAAATGGAATCGCACGTGCCACGCGCAAAAGACTTCTTAGCGAGTACCGACCGGTGCCATCAGGTAGATCGCCTCCGGGAGCCCATACCCTGAAATTTTTACGAAGATTGAGCGATTCGTTTTCGACAGGCTCAAGATGTCTCGATTCGCTGCCAGACTTGCAAAACATAGCCCGGAGAACGACCGCTCCGGTTGTTTTTCAATAGAAAAACACAATTCTAACGAATAGTGTTTGTCTTTTCAAACAACCTGCGGTTAGGCCCCACCCAAGTTGCCCCAATTCGCGGCCAGACTTGCAAAACATAGCCCGGACAACGACCGCTCCGGTTGTTTTTCAATAGAAAAACACAATTCTAACGAATAGTGTTTGTCTTTTCAAACAACCTGCGGTTACCGGCATCTGCGATGCCGGGCTCCGCATCGCGGGACCGCAGGTTGTTTGAGCAAGCACCTTTGTAAACGCAGCAAAAACGCCCGCCACCAAACGAGAGGATGAGCCTTGCACGTGCAGACCGCAGTCGGTGTGCTACGGACTGACGTGCACGGCACCCTATCGCCGGTCTATAGCGGTGTGCCAAATTTGAGTGCAATCGGCCCGGCAATTTTCGAGATCTGGAACAGTCACCCTGCACGTGCGCACGCGCAACCTGGGCCCCAATTGACTTGTGCACGGCACTCTATTCGCCGGTCTCTAGCGGTGTACCAAATTGGAGCTCAATCGGCCCCGTCAATTTCAAGATCTGGAAGCGACCCCTACACGTGCGCACGTGCAGCTGCACCCCAACCGTGGCACATGAAAATACATACTAACTGAATTGTGCAAGGCACCCTACTAACCAGTCTCTAGTGGTATGCCAAATTTCAGCACAGTCGGTCCAGCCGTTCTCGAGATCTGGAAGCGTCAGCCTGCACGTGCGCACGTGCAAACTGGGTCCCATCTGACTTGTGAACGGCACCCTACTCGCCGAGCCCTAACGGTGTGCCAACTTTGATCACAATCGGCCCAGCCGTTCTCGAGATCTGGAAGCGTCACCCTGCCCGTGCGCACGTGCAGCGGCACCCCAACCGTGACACATGGAAATGCACTGCGCGGCGGGTGCCTACATCCATGCCAAGGATCAGCGCAATCGGCAAAATAACTACAGAGTTATTAGACTTTTTACCGAACTGACAGCTCCTCGTTTTGCACGTGGCACGTGCATTAGGGGTCACCCATACGCATCGAGAATAGCGCACTACGTGTAAGAAAGGTAGAGGCTATCCCTCACAAAAGACCGCAAGTGAATCGGTCAAGCGGTTGTGGAGATATAAGCTTTGCAAAGGCGCCCCAACGGCGGCCGACTGCTAATAATTAGCAATAATCAGTGTCGCGTCCGCACATGGGAGGTGTCCCCTTCACCTGTTCGTATATTCTAATGTGGTTGGGTTCAAGTCACAGTCGAGCCCAGCTTTTTTACAGCTTTTCTTAAAAACGGCACATCGTGCAGTGGCGTTCTATACATTGTTGGAAAGAGCACCGAAAGTTGTATATTTTATTAACTTTTCACTTTGATACATCTGCAACGTAAAAAGTTATTAAGCAACAAAGACGCTCCCATTGACTTTCCATGTTAAAGATTTTAAATTTCAAATTAATTTTATAAGAAAAAACGAGTTATGCCAGCTTAACGAAGCATAAGCGCATGTACTATGCTCTTTCCTCTACAAGATATATGAGTTTGGGCGAAATCTATCTCTAAAATTTTGTACAAAGATCGAATGAAAATGTCTCTGCAAAGTCTCGACATCGCCGTCCATTGACTTAACATGGGACACAGCAAAATTCCAACTTTGACCTCGTGCAAAGACACGTTCCGAGATTCTGAGGGGTATACAGCGCACACTGGCGTGTACCCAAACGTGTTTGCCATAAAATGCTGGGAAGAAAACCACCTCTTCCTTGGCTCGTTTTCCCGCCATTCGCGATCGCGCAAAAAGTGTCCAAAACCCCGTTGACTTAACATGGGGAAAATGGAATCGCACGTGCCACGTGCCACGAGGTTTTAAGCGAGTAGCGACCGGTGCCATCAGGTAGATCGCCTCCGGGAGCCCATACACTGAACTTTTTACGAAGATTGTACATTTCGTCTAGGCCCCAATCAAGTTGCCCCAATTCGCTGCCAGACTTGCAAAACATAGCCCGGACAACGACCGCTCCGGTTGTTTTTCAATAGAAAAACACAATTCTAACGAATAGTGTTTGTCTTTTCAAACAACCTGCGGTTAAACAAGTCCTGAAAGTTTAAACAAAATCGTATCATATAATTTTGTACAATGAGCGAATGAAAAAGTCTCTGCAAAAACGCCCATTGACTTAACATGGGGAGCGAAAAAAATTCAACTTTGACCTCGTGCAAAGACACGTTACGAAGTTCTGAGGGGTATACGGCGCACACCAGCGTGTACCCAAACGTGTTTGCCATAAAATGCTGGGAAGAAAACCACCTCTTCCTTGGCTCGTTTTTCCGCTATTCCCGATCGCGCAAAAAGTGTCCAAAACCCCGTTGACTTAACATGGGGAAAATGGAATCGCACGTGCCACGTGCCACGAGGTTTTAAGCGAGTAGCGACCGGTGCCAACAGGTAGATCGCCTGCGGGAGCCCATACACTGAAATTTTTAAGAAAATCGAGCCACAAGTTTAGGCCTGACCCAAGTTGCCCCAATTCGCGGCCAGACATGCAAAACATAGCCCGGAGAAGGACCGCTCCGGTTGTTTTTCAATAGAAAAACACAATTCTAACGAATAGTGTTTGTCTTTTCAAACAACCTGCGGTTAAAAACACAATTCTAACGAATAGTGTTTGTCTTTTCAAACAACCTGCGGTTACTGACATACTCTTGTTGACAGTCACGCCAGGCAGCGCTGACGCGCGTCTCAAGAGTGACGCGAGAAGCATCGCTCTCCAAAGTGGGGTCTTCCACCCGCAAATCTCTTTCGATCTCTGCAACCTTGTGCTTCAGAGAGGTCTGAAGCTGGTGTAGGATTCGTGAGAACGATTCACTGATCACGTGACGGTGAATGTGTGGGTTGGCGTTAGCACCCCACTCAGAGCGCACCAGAAAGTATGTTGCAGAGTGTCGTGCCACAGATAGTGCCAAGGTGTCCAGCTCACCAATCAGCGCCGAAACCCACGCCACGATGCCTGGATGTCGTAGCGTGTTGGCTAGCCGTGCATGGAGATAGCGCTCGTCACTGAGCGCCTCATTCACGGCAGCGTTGTCACACAGCCGATGAATAGCCGGATGATGATTGTAGGGAACGGCTCGTGTCTGCCACAGGTAAACCTCCATGGGGATTGCATTAGACCGCCACGGCGGCGGGCTCTCAAGGTAGCGAGCGATGCCGATGGCGTCCTGCTTTTGCACTCGCCAGTAAGCGTCAGAATCCTCCAATTTTGAGCGTAGACAAAGCAGCGACTGAGCAAGCCTTTTGCACAGCGCCGGGTCGTTTTCCAGTTGCTCCTTGGTTGGCAACCCGTCTGGAAAATCGGTCATTCTGATGGCAACATTGGCCTCCTGGCCGGTCTTATCACGGCTCAGCTGGTTGCTGACAACGAACTGAAGGTCAACGTTGCCTTCCGCCTCGGGCTGACGCGACATCCAGTGAAGCCAGTTCTGTCGCCACGTGGTGACTGGCTGACGAATGCTGACCTTACGGTCCTGGTACGGATCGGCGTCACCCGAGCGGAACACCTCTGGGAAAGCCATCTGCATGTAGCCGGGTGTCGACTCGGGCAGCGGATTTTCCCGGTCGACTCCCGGCATCGGTATGTGAAGGAGCGCAGAACGCGCGATACCCTGTCGGCGAATGTCTTCGGGACGTTCACTCTGTGGCCCGCAGACGGCACCGGCAGAAATGCCGCCAGCGCGGACGCCCTCATCGTTGCCGAACTCGCGGCCAAGCATCTCCAGCTCTTCACAACAGCGTAACAGCACGCTACTCGGCTCGCCGGTCGAGTCAACATTGTCTCCGTCGACGGGGGCGGGCAGCAGCCAGCCGTTAGTGACGGCACAGTTGAGAACATGACGCATGGTGACGTCGATTTCATCGGCGTCCGATTCGTCGTCGTCATCTGTGCGTCGCTCGTGCTGCCCTCCGTCGTGGCGGTCGGCAGCCGCGTCAACAGCTTGACCCACCACAAAGTTCTCAATGACCTCCCATAAGTCATCCTGGCCAGCCTCTGTGGTGTCGGCACCCTCACCGCTGCGCGACAGCCGGAAGCTTTTCCACAGCTCGTCGGCCATGGTGAAGCCAGACTCTAGCCAATTGCAGAACTCGTTGAACCGCAACACCTTGTCTGCACGGGCGTGAATGTCGCTGGCCAGTACGACACGAAGACCGGCAGGCGTGCTCGGCCGGTCCGGCTCGGACAGCCGCCGCTGCAGAGCTGCAAGATTTTCGTTTGAAAACGGCATCCACTGTTCACCGACAAAGCGATAAAATGGACGCGTCTGGCGTGGGTTGTATTTGCACTCCATTGTGCGCTCCATAAACTGTTTGGCCCTCAGTATGGTCTGCATGTTTACCATGGCCTCGGCAGACGTGCCGTCTCGTCTGCTCTGCACCAGCACAACGAATGGCAGCCTTTCAAAATCATACCATGGTAAATTCCGCGCCCGGCAGGCATCCTTCAGCGGATAGGAAATGGTGCCGTGCTTGCAGAACGGAACCTGGTTGGCACGCAAACGCAGCACGCTGACAACCAGATGCACTGGCCGCAGCACCATTGTCTCAGCGGGTGTCCATGACTTAACAAACTGATGATACGCCTCGTCTGAGTATACATCAGTGGCTACCAGATTTTCTGCCGAGAACAGGCTGATGTCCGTCGGCTCTGGCTCGTCACTGTCGTCCTCTGGAGCACCGTTGTTTGCAGCCGATGTGCCGTCTGCGCTCAGCGCTGGCTGGGAGGCGACGGGCCGCTCGGCGCCGCCGACAAAGTCGCCGACGTCATTCGGATCGGGACGTAATTGATTCATGTCCGACACCAGCGGCCGAGGTACAATGTTGTTGTTGGCGTCAACCTCATATGCTGATGAACATGCTGTACAAACGCCCGTGACGTCTCGGTCAGTGAAAACTGTGCCGTTGGCACCCCTGAATTCGGGGTCTAGCGTCACTGTACAACGCCCGCCTTCACGCAGCAGCGACGAGCGCGATATGGCGTCAGAAACAACGCTATCCGGCGGCAAATTAACCAAACGGCCATGCTCAGGCACCTGGATCTGATAGCCTGGATACGGCAATCCGGGCGTCTGCTGGTTGCACTTGACGCAACGCACACGGCGAAGCGAATTGTACAAGGCATGAATGTCACGTAGTACCTGTAAGTTGGAGAACTCAAGCTCGGACGACGGATCTTCAGAATCGGTGTCGAGCGGATCGTGCCACGCCTGGCAGCATTTTGCCTCGCGCGGACTGTCAACGGTGAAACGGCCGGCTGTGAACTGACTGCTGGAAATAGGACGGAAGCGTCTGCGCTTCGCCTGCGTGCCCAGTGTGACGACGCCACTGTTTGACGTTCGGGTCAGTACGGCACGACGACCAGTCCATTCAGCAGCTCTGTCATCACCACGGTAATGATAGCTAGCCAGAACCTCAGTCTCCTCTGTATGATCAGACGCGTCCAGCACACGTAATGAGCGAAGCTGCATTGCCGGTGGCGGTAACGCGTCTCCCGCCGTCCGAGCGCCCATGGCCACCCAGGTGGACGGCTTGTCTTCCGCCGTGCAGGTGACAAAGTCTGGCGGAGTGTCACACGTGATGCCGACCAGTCGGTCACAAGTGAAACGAACTCTGTGCTGTTCGCCGGCATAGGTGTAATGACCGAGCGGATACTTGGACGCAGCTCTGTCATCAATGACACGCAGTGTGCCGCAATCGACACACGAACGAAGAAAGAACGATGTGAGAGCATTTCCATCTGCAGTGGCAGGGGCTGCAATACGTTGAGGCGGCGCCTGTGCCACCGGCCTCCGCTGTTGACGCCTACCTGACGTGGCAGAACGAGTGACAAACAGCACGTTGTATTGAACGCGAGTGGTGTTGCCGCGATCTTCCTGACACTGTGGTCCTGCATAGCTGTCAACCAGGTGAATGTATCTGAAATGGTGTTGCCGAAGCTTATGGTGAACATCTCGAAGCAGGAGCTCAAAATGCTCGTCTGAAAGTGTGTTCGACCAAGGATCGGCCTGAAACTCGGCCCACCGCTCAGCCCCATGTCTGGATATGAATATCTCACGGAGGGTAGAGAAACGGTAAAATTTATACCAGCCCTTACCGTAGTAGTGCAGCTGGAGGAGATTATGTCTGTCCCCCCAAGTCTGCGGACCCTGGTGAGGCTGCAGACCTTCCTCCTCCGCCCGACGTGGATATTTGGAGTAGAAACGATCTACAAGGCGGAGCGTTTTGTGGAACAGATCCTCGTCCTCTAAAACAGCAGCTACTGTTAGGCCAGACTTCTTTACCATGTCCTTGAATCGGAGCCACGAGTAAGAGGTGTAACGTAATTGGCCGCTACGCGATGGAGCAGGAAATCCACGTTGATTTAAGTGACAAAGGCTAATTTGTCGTTTTTCCCCTTGATCACCAATAAGGTACGTCACAACGACTTTGGTGCTGTCTCGGTACGGCCAGGGACCGGTTAAATTGCTGTCTTCTGGTGAGCTGAGATCGGTTGACACACGTTCTATGACAACACTATGCGAAGACTTATCCACGAAGTCATCCAGCAGGGCACGAGTCAGCGTGGAAACCCCGTCGATGTCTAATTCTGACTGAATGAAGCCATCCAGAGATGACATGGATCCTTGGATATTACAGCCAGTTGCATCAACAGCCGACGAAGACTGAAGCCCTGGTTCATTGCATGACGTTTCTACTGGTTCAATGAATAGTTGATCGGATTCCTTGCCAATTGTATCAATAGCCTGAGGCACAGTAGTGTCCGTGGTGGTATTCTTTCTCCGAAGTGGAATCACAGCCTTACGTTTCCTCGGGCGACCAATACGACGCTGAACGTTACGTTCCGCAGCATTAGACGCAGACTGTCCAGTCTTTGAAGAGCCGGTTTCAGGCGCTGCAGCCGACTGAACGATGTTCTGGGGAGTTACTTCTTTGGTTTCTACTACATCAATTTCCATTGGGGCTGTACGTTTTGATGACGTTGGTGGTGGGCACCGTTTTTTGGGACGCCCAGCGCGTGCTTTTTTGTCAGTTGCGCTGACTGCGGTGTCACACTCCCTGCTGCAGTCTTTTGCTGTGTCATCCTTTCCCCCGTAATCTGCGCCAAGTGTAGCAGCCGGAATGGATTCAGAACCAGTCACTGGCACATCGGCGCCCTCACAAGTTTGATGCGCTGCTGAGCCTGCATCTTTGACGTTGACGGAACGAATGAAGTGAACTGATAACCCATGCTTGCGTTTCTTTGGACGTCCCCGAGCAGGTTTCGCCTTATTGCCTGTGACTGTAGAACTGGGACACTTGAGAGCTGCCTCTGCTGCACAGTCTTTCTCACTTTCAGGCATTGCCACGTCGTGTGCATGTTGTTTCTGGCGACCACCACGTCCCTTTACAACAATCCAATCGCCATCATCATCGACTCCCTGCTCAACCGTGAACGATGAAGCCTTGACAGTTGATTGCTCCTGAGGCGTTTGTGGCACTGGAGATGGTGCGACCAGATGCAGGCTGTAATGCTGGTTCTGCCTCTCGTAGCATAGGTGGATAGCAGGGTGAGTTGGCACTCCATAATGAGCCACCAGACGACCGTTATCCCACACATAGATGTGACGGTCAAGAACACGTGCAGCTGTCACGATCTCTGGCTCACCACCCCACACACCTCCCCTGCTCATGGAATCAATGTGGCCGTCCAGGTCAGAGAATACTGCCCTAAGAATGTCATCGGTCCGCTCCTCATCACATATTTTCTGCCGCAGGGCTACGTGGTTTAGCAAGGGGTCACCGACAGCATAAGCAAGCGCCCGAAACAAACAGTTTCCGTCGCCATGAATGCCAATGATGTTAGCATCATAGTCCACAAAACAGGGATCCTTCCTGTTGTTGAGGGGGGTGGCATCCCAATCACGATAAAAAATCCTCCCAGATTTGGCCTCACGGGACATTCCCGTCAACACTTCGGCGAATGATGGCTTTACCCCCTCTGCTATTTTGGCGTAACTTGACCCTTTCATGATGAGAATATCCTATATCCCTGGGAGGTCTCAATAGATGTAAGCAGATCGCAAAGCAGTTTATCTGCAAAAAGCGAGCAAAGAAAAATCAATGAAAAGGACATAGTTATAAAGCATATGATAGGCTTATAATAACTACGTTTTCTAAATTCATAAGAAAGTGCATCAACATATTTTACTTTATTCCTGGGTTTGGTGTTTGTATATTGTTTAGTGAAAAGTTCGTGAGTAATGTTTAAGAACAATAACGGTCTGTAGTGTCTTGACACAATCAAGTCTTGACAATTACATGGTATATTAATAACAAGATAAATGGCAACAGTATCAACGCTTCTTCAGTCACACCCAGACCAGTCTGTTGACCTCAGGTCACCGGTCACCAGAGGTCAACTCTTGGCGCCAAAACCGTACTACAATTGTCTCGTGTGCGCCACCAATGTGCCATTGCTGCCACATAGGGAAATACCTTTATTTGGCAGCACCATGACAATATGCAAACACTACACGGTCTTACCACCTTTTGTGGCGAAGTTATTTACCAAAAACCAAACTCCTATTTTTAGGCACTTGACCTGACCTCAGTGGTCAACGATTAGCCGTCGCCAGGCCAGGGCCTTATACCGGGTGGCCCAAAAAAAAAAAAACGTTCCGAACTTTGGAGGCCTATATCTCAAATTCGAGTGCAAGTAACGAGCCAAAATTTTCATCAAGTTTGCGTCACTTCTTTGCGCATTGATATGCCAAATTATAACACTGTACTATCATTTTCAAGCCAGCAATCTTATGTTGAATTAAGTAAGACGTTTTTGCTTTTTTTGCCGTTGTTGAACGGTAGTAATGATTGGCTTAGACGTAGCATGCTAGAAAAAAAAATAGAAAAATAGATCACGTGAATGATACCAGCACGTGTATTGTTATTTTAAATATTTTTGTCCCACTTATGTGCCATATATTCAAATACTACCCTAGCGAAAAAGTCCTATAGGACTGGCGAACTGTCCTATAGGACCAATAGGATTCCTATAGGAATTTGTCCTATAGGACACTCTTCTACAGGACCCCTATAGGATTTCTATAGGATATTGTCCTATAGGACAATTTCCTGTAGGACTTAATAGGACACCTGTAGGACACTTTCCTATAGGACACTGTCCTATAAGAGTGCTATAGGAATCCTATATGGCAGTTTCCTATTGGAGACTCTCCCACTGCCGATGCATCTCGTAACAACGCACACGCTCGATTTTTCCCTAAGTCTTAAGCTCATTAGTAGCGAAACGGCTAGTGAGGGGTTCATATCCACCCCCTTTTCATTCAACGTGTTCGCGAACAGCTCATGAACACGGCTTTCGTGGGTTTAAGCGGTAGGTTTTGCCGTTTTACATCTCCAGCTATATTTCAGAAACTAATCGATATGCGATGAAGCCATTTAAGAGGATCACGGCGGGCATTTGTACGATAAATCGATGAATCGTTAACCCTTTTAAAAGATTAAGACGAAGAAGATATGGCCTTATATTTTTAGGCGTGATATGACTACCTACGATAATGGCGAAACCCAAATAGCTAATCGTCATCCGTGATTTAAACATAGAGTCATTCCAATAAGTTAACAAGTTTAAAAAATAACAAGCGTCTAAAGTTGAAAACATGGCAGTCACCCCCGTTTACGGTATCGAATTTGTAACCGATACCAATCTTATCAAAAGTCGTTCTTTTTCTTATTCTTATCGGCCCTCACTAGCAATGCGGCATATGTAGGGGAAGTTGGGGCAATGCCGGAGTTGGGGCAAAGCCGAAATTCGAGATATTTCGAAAACCGTAAGACATGGATGCCACCTGTCAGTGATGCTCTGAAGCTTAAGTGACTACAATTATCGCATGTTTGTTACGAGTCGTCATTCGGAATACTTCGACTGTGAGGGCGCCAAGAGCGTTTTCAAGGTACGTTTCCCTTGTACTACATGCGCCTTTGAAGCTGCATTTTTTACTCATTATGCTACCGTTTGTCTGGCCAATTCGGTCAAGTAATCTTTAGCATGTCTTTGCATAAGTGTGCTGCCTATTTGAAATTTATACAGCACGTTGACAAGTTATGGGCCTGCAAATGAAAGTATGGCTGGCTGGGGTAATGCCGAAAACGTGCGATTACGTACGTGTTAAAAGCACGCTACGTGGACTTTACTGCTGTAGAATAGCAACGCGTATTTTTAGTCACACAAATTACACTTTCAACCGACACAACGGCCTGTTACCTATAAGGAATGATTTACCTGGCATTTTCTTATTATATCACACAATTATAACTTCCAGTGTGCACCGCGTCCTCAAGCTCTTGAAACGTGTGTCAGCTTTGATGAATTCTGGATAAAGTTTGAGATGAAATGGCAAAACATCAATGTCGGCATTTCCCGTAGATCATTTCTCCCATTTTCGGCTTTCCCCGCAGTCCGGGGCAACGCCGAAAAAGTCACTTCTTTGATGTTTTTAGTTTGTGCGCTTAACGGTATGCGAATTCATCAAATGCGCCTGGTATGTTTGAAAGGCAAAAGACTGGCCTCTCGAATGACGCCAACAAGAATAGCGTATGTTGTCTACCTTGCGTGCTACGGGCGTCAGAAAAAAAGTCTTCGGCGTTCCCCCAACTTCCCCTACACGTTGCACAACACCGTAAATGCTGCAATGTTGCTTGGTGTCTCTAGCTCCCTAGCAACCACCTAGCAACATGAATCAAAGCTGTAAACAATCAACGTTTGTCTCAGATGCGCAGTTTTTTTAGGACACCGCAATCAGTTATCGTACTGAGATTTATAATCCATTGCGCAGACCAGAATGACTTTAACTTAAGATGACTTTTTGTGAAACTAACAGATTGCCTACCTATTTTTCGAAAAAAAAATATACGCTGAAAGAATCGGCCGCTTCGACAGCGATGGTACAGTGCGGCGGCATCTCACTCACCGTGTCTATCCTGGTCTCGTCCCAGTCTTCTAACAAACCAAGCACAAACAACAGTTCCGATGCAGTGATAGAACAATGATCAATGCAACGAACTGTATATATGTGTGTAAATCCGTCAATCCGAGTAATGTATGCGCCTCTATTGAAATTGACAGCACAATTATTAACCGTAACCGTCAAATTCCTAATTCCTGAAGAAGCGTAAACAACTTCATCTGCATTTTCTATTCTTCAAACAGCGCGTGACCTTGTCCACCTGGTCATTTTCTATTTTTGGGTTGCAGGCGCATCGCGATTCAGGTGCAGTGCTTGCAATAAGAGTAATAATAATGCCGTTTATTTCACAGCAATCAGTAACGAGTGCAAAGCATGGGCGGAGCTCCCTATACAGTTTTGAATAAACCTAGCCATTTAGTTATTTTCGGTTTATATGTGTTCTTCGGGCACGGAGCCTGTTTGGTAGGGCGGGGCCCCACGCTGAAAGTTATTTTGCCATATTTCAAAACTGGTTTCAGAAGCAAATTGCTCGGATTGAAGACACTTGAAGTTAAACTGACGTGTTGGGTAACCACTTAAGCTTGTCATGCCGGTTACCGAGTGCGGTAAATGCGGCTGGCGTCTTAGCTAAACATTCCTTTTTCCTCGCTAGATGGCAGATGTGTCAGATGCCTGAATGCATGCTGTGCCGCATTGCCGCCTCAATATGTGGCGTCCGAAAAATGAGGGACCACCCTAGTAAGTACCAGCCGACCACTGCTCAAACTGAATTATGACCGTTTGTGTCAATATCAACCACTTTCTCGATATCAATTCCCGAACCACTTAAGCTTGTCATGCCGGTTACCGAGTGCGGTCAATGCGGCTGGCATCTTAGCTAAACATTCCTTTTTCCTCGCTAGATGGCAGAAGTGTCAGACGCCTGAATGCATGCTGTGCCGCATTGCCGCCTCTGACGTAAGTAACCGCTTGAATGCATACTGTTCCGCAATACCACACACACCCAGCGGTTTTAGTGACCTGGTGACCTGACCTGAAATAACAAAGACCTTAGATTTTCAGGAAAGGTGCCAGCAGAAGAAATCGTCAAGAAAAAGAAGAGAGGACAAATGAAGAAGCGTACAGACAAGCCTGATAGATGGATAACGATTCCCTATTCAAGAGAAGCGAATGCCATCTCAAAACAACTAGAGAGCATAGGTGTGCGGATTGCTACGAACTGAGGACAGAAAATCAAGAACATATTAGAAAGAAAAGAGAAAAACGAAGGCTCCGAGGAGAGCATTGTTTACGAAGTGCCTTGTTCGGGGTGTTATAAGACTTACGTAGGCAAGACAGGAAGGGGATTAAAAACGCGATTACAGGAACATAAGAGCGATGTCAAATTTCACCGGACTTCCAATGCGATCGTATTACACATAGATAATTTGCCAGCACCTGCCGAAGTGGGACGATACCAAAATATTGGAACGAAATATGAAGAAACGAAAACGAAAATGTCTCGAAGCGGCTCATATCATGTCAAGAAATACGTTCAACACAAGAAACGGGTTTATTACATGGTCTAGCATAGCAGCAAAATTAGCAGTGAAAGTGTCATAGGGTGAATGTCACATGTTAGGAAGAAAGAAATGCAGCGACTTGCGTCGGTTTTTGTTATTTGTGAATTTTCAAATATTCTACATCTCATTGACAGTGATCAAGATACTTTATATATCGAAAGCTTTGTCTTGTACAATAAACTTGAGTTATTATCGTCATTTTACATCTGTCATGGATTCGTTACAATTACAAGCGCACAAGCGCACAAACGTCACTTTGACTTTCGCATGGCACCCTACTAACCAGCCTCTTGCGATGCGCCGAATTTGAGTGCAATCGGCCCAGCCGTTCCTGAAAACTAAAAACGTCACCCCACACGTGTGCACGTGCAAGCTGTCCCTTAATTGACTTGTGCACGGCACCCTATTCGCCGGTCTCTAGCAGTGTACCTAATTTGAGCTCAATCTGCCCATCCAATTTAATGATCTGGAAGCGACCCCTGCCCGTGCGCACGTGCAGCTGCACCCCAACCGTGGCACATGAAAATACATACTAAATGACTGGTGCACGGCACCCTACTAACCAGTCTCTAGCGGTATGCCAAATTTGAGCACAGTCGGCCCAGCCGTTCTTGAGATCTGGAAGCGTCAGCCTGCACGTGCGCACGTGCCAAATGGGTCCCATCTGAGTTGTGCACGGCACCCTACTCGCCGATCCCTAACGGTGTGCCAAGTTTGATCACAATCGGCCCAGCCGTTCTCGAGATCTGGAAGCGTCACCCTGCCCGTGCGCACGTGCAGCTGCACCCCAACCGTGACACACGGAAATGTATTGCCCGGCGGTTGCCTACATCCATGCCAAGTATCAGTGCAATCGGCAAAGTAACTACAGAGTTATTACACTTGCTACCGAACTGACACCTCTTCGTTTTGCACGTGGCACGTGCATTAGGGGTCACCCATACGCATCGAGAATAGCACACTACGTGTAAGAAAGGAAGAAGCTATCCCACACAAAAGACGGCGAGTGAATCGGTCAAGCAGTTGTGGAGATATAAGCTTAGCAAAGGCGCACCCACAACGGCCGACTGCCAATAATAAGCAATAATCAGTGTCGCGTCCGCACATGGGAGGTGTCCCCTTCACCTGTTCGTATACTCAATGTGGTTGGGTTCAAGTCACAGTCGAGCCCTGCTTTTTTACAACTTTTCTTCGAAACGGCACACCGTGCAGTGACGTTCTATACATCAGTGGAAAGAGCATCAAAAGTTGTATATTATATTAACTTTTCACCTATGTATATTACTAACGATAAAAGTTATAGAGGAATAAAGACGCACCCATTGACTTTCCATGTTAAAAATTTTCATTTTCAAACGAACTTTATTAGAAAAAACGATTTCTGCCAGCTTAACGAAGCACACCAACATGTACTATGCTCCTTTCTCTACAAGATATAAGAGTTTGGGCGAAATCTATCTCTAAAATTTTGTACAAAGATCGAATGAAAATGTCTCTGCAAAGTCTCGACATCGCCGTCCATTGACTTAACATGGGACACAGCAAAATTCCAACTTTGACCTCGTGCAAAGACACGTTCCGAGATTCTGAGGGGTATACAGCGCACACTAGCGTGTACCCAAACGTGCTTGCCATAAAATGCTGGGATGAAAACCAACCCTTTCTTGGCTCGTTTTTCCGCCATTCCCGATGGCGCAAAAAGTGTCCAAAACCCCGTTGACTTAACATGGGGAAAATGGAATCGCACGTGCCACGTGCCACGAGGTTTTAAGCGAGTAGCGACCGTTGCCATAAAGTAGATCGCCTCCGGGAGCCCATACACTGAACTTTTTACGAAGATTGTACATTTCGTCTAGGCCCCACCCAAAATGTCTCGATTCGCTGCCAGACTTGCAAAACATAGCCCGGAGAACGACCGCTCCGGTTGTTTTTCAATAGAAAAACACAATTCTAACGAATAGTGTTTGTCTTTTCAAACAACCTGCGGTTACCAGCATCTGCGATGCTGGGCTCCGCATCGCGGGACCGCAGGTTGTTTGAGCAAGCACCTCTGTAACGCCGCTAAGGGTGTGCCGAATTTGAATGTAATCAGCCCAGCCGTTTCTGAGATCTGAAGGCCTCACCCTGCACGTGCGCACGTGCAAGCTGGGTCCCAAATGACTTGTGGACGGCACCCTAGTTGCCGGTCTCTAGCGGTGTACCGAATTTAAGCTCAATCGGCCCAGCCGTTTTCAAGATCTGGAAGCGACCCCTACACGTGCGCACGTGCAGTTGCACCCCAACCGAGACACATGAGTATGCATACTAACTGACTTGTGCACAGCACCCTACTAACCGGTCTCTAAAGGTGTGCCGAATTTGAATGCAATCGGCCCAGCCGTTCCTGAGATCTGGAAGCGTCACCCTGCACGTGCGCACGTGCAGCCTGGGGCCCAGCAGACCTGTGCAAGACACCCTACTACGCGATCTCTAGCAGTGTGCCAAATCTGAGCACAATTGGCCCGGCCGTTCTCGAGATCTGGAAGCGTCACCCTGCACGTGCGCACGTGCAGTTGCACCCCAATCGTGGCACATGGAAATGCATACTAAATGACTGCAACCTACTGATCGGTATCAAGCGTTATGCCAAATTTGAACACAATCGGTCCAGCCGTTCTCGAGATCTGGAAGCGTCACCCTGCACGTGCGCACGTGCAGTTGCACCCCTACCAAGACACATGGAAATGCATCGTCTGGAAAGTGTCTACCTCCATGCCAAGTTTTAGCGCAATCGGCCCAGTAATTACCGCGAGCTATTGCGCTTATTACAAAACAGGCACCTCTTGGGCACGTGGAACGTGCGTTAGGGGTCGCCCATATGCATCGAGAGTAGCACACTATGTGAAAGAAGGGAAAAAGCTACCCCACACAAAAAACCGCACGTGTATCAGCCCAGTGGTTGCCGAGATATAAGTCGTACAAAAACGTCCCCACGGCGGCCGGCCGCTATTTAGCAGTAAAATCGTGTCGCATCCTTCCATGGGAGGTATCCCCGTCACCTGTTCGTATACTGTCTGAGCAAAGGCCATACGTTACGGTCCAAACTCCATAGTGAGGCGGACATACGAATTTACCAGAGTTTCGACGAAATGATTCACTTAATTGTTAAGTAATGGGTACCATTAGGTAGACCATAAATTTTATCTAGCATCTCACCGTAGATGCAGTAAAAAGTGCTTTACTTTTCAATGTATATAAAGACTTGCTCAGCTCAATCAGTTCACTCTGTATTGGCTCAAGCCGTAACATGCGAACGCAATACAAACTAGAGCACCGACAGCGCAGCGCTCCCCAACTCACTGCTCGCCCAGTCCACCCGGGCCGCCGCCACGACGGCCCCCCGCAAGTAGGCATCCCGCACTGCACCGACAGCCGCGGGCGACCAGCTGACCGGCCAGCTGACCGGCCAGCAGCCGGCGGGCGGCAAGCCGCGGATGGCCGACCCGCCGGCGCGGCGAGGGAGGGGAGGGACGCAGCTGAAAGACCCGACTACATATATATCAAAGAAACATTATATGTAATCATCGATGACGCGATATAAATCTGCTTTATTGGGGTTAGCGGTGTAGTCTGTGATGCCATCACAATGAAAATAGCCTAGTTTTGTAGAGCATCAAATTCTGATTCCATAACGACTCTCGCTAGTCCATTTTCAATTGTAAATAAGCCTTTTATTGCGATGCAAAGTCCCGAAATGGTGCCGACGGCGGCCGGTCCCCCGATGGTACCATACCATAGATGGTAAACAGGTTAGTTCTTATTCCCGCCGCTATGCGGGCGGCGGCGGCGCCACCTGTCCTCGTGTCCGCCTGACACCGTAACGACATAGGTCTGAGCTCAAATCTCGGTAATGTCGTGCTTTTTTACTATATTTCTCAAAAACGGCACCACGTGCAATAAAGTTGTATATATCATTGGAAAGAGCATCAAAAGTTGTATAAAATATCAACTTTTGACTTAAACATATCTTAAACGTAAAAAGTTATTAAGCATCAAAGACACTCCCATTGACTTTCAAAGTTAAAATTTTTCATTTTTAAACGAGCTTCAAAAGAGCAAACGAATTCTGACAGCTTAACGAAGCATAACACCATGTTCTATGGTCTTTTCTCAACAAGTCCTGAAAGTTTAAACAAAATCGTATCATATAATTTTGTACAATGAGCGAATGAAAAAGTCTCTGCAAAAACGCCCATTGACTTAACATGGGGAGCGAAAAAAATTCAACTTTGACCTCGTGCAAAGACACGTTACGAAGTTCTGAGGGGTATACGGCGCACACCAGCGTGTACCCAAACGTGTTTGCCATAAAATGCTGGGAAGAAAACCACCTCTTCCTTGGCTCGTTTTCCCGCCATTGGCGATCGCGCAAAAAGTGTCCAAAACCCCGTTGACTTAACATGGGGAAAATGGAATCGCACGTGCCACGTGCCACGAGGTTTTAAGCGAGTAGCGACCGGTGCCATCAGGTAGATCGCCCCCGGGAGCCCATACACTGAAATTTTTAAGAAAATCGAGCCACAAGTTTAGGCCTGACCCAAGTTGCCCCAATTCGCGGCCAGACATGCAAAACATAGCCCGGAGAAGGACCGCTCCGGTTGTTTTTCAATAGAAAAACACAATTCTAACGAATAGTGTTTGTCTTTTCAAACAACCTGCGGTTAATGCGGTTTGTCTGTCTGGCCTTCGATTGCCATGAGAGCAAACCTACGACAAGCATGTCATTTATTTCCCACGAAATTAACTGACCAGCCTCCTGCTAGCCTTATCTGTGTAGATAAACCTTGATTTACGACTCTTGTCTGGATTCGTCACGGTTTCACAGTTCCGACAATTAAATTTAATTCGCTTCCAGTGAGCCATACCGTCGGCTCAGGGGGTGTGACTACCCCACGCCAGTTTGGCTTACGACGAATTCACAGCCGCTAAACAGCTCTGTTATATCACATGGCTCCCATATTGGCCGTAAAGAGACTGGGAGCTGGCGGAATTGGTAGCATGCCGCCACGTCATCATATTCAGGCTAACAATCACTAGACCTCCGGATACCACACATGGCTCACACAGCTTTTTCACACATCACTCACAGCCAGCCGTCAGGCCTGTCACACACGGTCACACCTCACCTGCAGACTTCACCCACTGTTTCAGCTCATCACTGATCTACCGCCTGGTTGTGTTGCAGTGAAGGCTCGTCTACCACAGTCGTCTTGCTGCGAGGCAGAGGCATTGAACTTCATACAGGTCACGGTACCGCCTCGGCAGCAGTACCTAGGTATTCGTAAGTAATACCTAGCTCCGCAATCCAAATGCCTTGAGCCGGGACCGGAAAATAATCTTCCACTCGTAAAGAGACACAAACTTAGTGGATAAGGTCATGAATCATGACTTGCAACGGTTCGGTCACTTACGTTGTTTATTTACTTTTCCTCAGAGTGCCTTGAATTCCAGCCGGTGCGTGGCGGAAAAATAAATAAACCAATGAAAACGTGGACTCATGTAGTTAAATTGGTAGCTGCAGCGAAGTGGCACTGGCACATCTATTATATAGATTCATTTTTAAATACTCCATGAAACGTATAACCAGATTACCCCAAGTACCGGACGGCATTTGAAAAACACCTGTGGAACTGCTTCTGCAAAAGTGTTAATTAACCGAGCTGGCGTAGCAATATCAGTCATCAGAGACTCCAGAGAGATACCAGATCATAGAAACTCCCTAGTAGTCCATTCCGGTGCCGCGAACCGTTATCGTCATGTGCTGCCACACGTGCATCAAGTACAGACGAACCGGAGGCGGAAATGTAACTCGCATACCGCCGGTAGCGGCGGTGGCGTTGGCTCAAACTGACCGCCTGCCCGATCCTCAGCAGCCCCGCCTCCTCCGATGATGGATTAACTCGTTAGTCGACCACTGTTTGTATTCAATTTCGGCGTCTGACCGGCGTCTGAGACTGCACGGTGCCACCTCCTCAGCAGCCGACCTTTCTTCTGTTGTGACGGGCGGGGGTGGGCGGCCGATCCAAACGGACTGCGGGAGTTCTGCAACCGGTGCACGATGCTGCAGCTCTCTGCTCCGCCCCGGAGAAAGCCATGCAGGTGTGCAGAATGGGATCAGGCCGACAGGATAGCTAAGGAGATCGCTGGATCAAAGATGCTGACCGAGCCATTCATTCATCTTGCACGAGAGTCACTGCAGAGGTGAAGCACAGAGGTACACACGGAGCCTTGTGGCTCCGTGTGTACCAACGGGCAATGATTCATTGAACCACTGAACCATTGCTTGTTGGGCTCAACTCTCGGTTTTTCATGACATGATACCGAGAGCGTGTAGACTTAGAAATATGGAAGCAGGGTACAACTTCCATGAATTGCATTTGATCACCATACTGTGCACTTGTTGCTTCAAGCGTTGCGAAAGTCCAAGACCATTTCTGCTGTTTGATGGTGTTATAGGGCCTTGCTAAGAACCCGGAGTAGGTCACTTACAAACTAATAAAGGCTCGTTAATGAGAAGAAAACTGGGAGGCCGGCTCATTTATGCAAGTAAATGTAGAAAACGCTACGTCGTTTCCGTGGGTCCGGCCGTCACTCAAATTTACACGGGTGCTTGCACTTGAAATCTGGCGTCATATTTCCAAGATAAGCGGCATTTAGTCAAATTGAGGCCGTAAGTAATTGTGGGTTTCGCGCTTCATATAACGCGTTACTGAAAAGCCAGATATGGGGAATTTGAAGCTCTGAAGAGAAGGAAGAAAGAGAAAATCAGGTCTTGTGTCCCAGGGACTGGGCTGGCTAACAATGGATTTTTCCTAATGGAATGAATGTACGTGACTACCTTATGACGAAAATAATAAACCCTGAACACCGATAGACATCTACAAGCTATCGCCCATCACCCAGCGTGATTGACGAGGATATCTGTTATCAAGCACTTCGAAGTGCCGTCACGAATTAACGATGCTAGCTACCCAGTCACTCTGGTTTAAGACCTACTTTCAGACGTGAGAAGTACCCATACGTCCTTCGAGATGGCATCAAGCCATATATTTAACGAATACGCGAATTTCCCACTCTTACATGAGCTTGGCAACAGGAGTCCCTGAGCAACGTCTGGTTCCTGGAAATACGTCTGGCAGCGGGTCTAACCACAGGTTCCACCTGTCTGAAGACCGATCCGGTGTTGTCCGGGAGACAGGTGAGCACATCTCACACCCGATCTCACGTCAAACGTCGCCCCAGTGCGTCTGCGAACACCGGTAATCACCTGGCGGACGCCGCCGCGCGCCCGTGCCTCGTATACCACCGAGCGTAAAAAGGGGCCGCACGGCCCGATCCCGCCCAAGTTACTCCTTTATAAGGCCTGTTATCCGACCGAGTAGCGCTACAAAATTAGCCGGTCGACCCGGCGCCGTCCATAATTGGGCTAATAACTCGTCGGCCAGTCCTTGGTGCTCTCGCTGGAATCTGCCGATCTCTTGGAGGTAGTCGTGTAGATCATAGTAGCGGTCCATTATCTGTCGCCGACGGGCCGACTCGGGCTGTCTATCGCCTCTTCACTGCAGACGGCTGCGGAGGGTGCTACTCCGGTGCCCCCAGGCGGTCAGTGAGCTGGTAGTGGTTGAGTGCAACCCCGAGCCCTGAGGCGGTTAGGAAACGGCCACGGAGGGCTGCTGCCCTGGGCCATCTCCCTTCACTGCAGATTATGGTGGATGAGTAGTTGAACACTGGACGCCGAGCTGGTCCTCAAGTGACAGAGGTGGAAGAGGTGCTACCTTGGTCCTTGATGTCCTAAGGCGGTCCTGAGGGAATGTTGGCGAAGGTGTTCTTTCCGTCATGTTTATCCTGATATCCTGAGATGTTCAAGAAATGGTGGTAGCGAGGTGCAGAGGCGCTGGTGCTGACTCTGTCCGCGAACCCCGGTAACGGAAGGGCTACAGCAGTCCCGATATATAATGTCCTGGAAGAGCCCTCCTGAGATGCAGGGCGGTGGCGGCTGTCTGGTTTAGCTCCCTGAGGCGGGCCGGCTCCTGGTGATCAGAGCTTTACGACTGGAGCAGCCACAACAGCGGGGCGTGGCCGATGGTAGTGGGACCTCGACACCTACATAACTTGCGTCGGCGGTCGTAGGGTGTCAGATAACTGGGAGAGTGCCGGCGGCGGCGGTGACCGAATGGGTGCCAGCAGGGACACTGCACTGAGTTCGGGGCTCTCATTTGTTAGTCTGATATTTACAGCAGCGTTGGAAGAATGATGATCATTTATTTTGTTATCAGTTTTTACATATGTGCAACGGCTTTCAAATGTTTAACCCAACTGCATCATTTTCTGCTTCGAGTCCAACATCAATGGATGAGCACACCCAAAAAAGCTCACCGTTGTTCTTGAAAAAAAGAAATGCACAACGATGCGTAAGCAACCGAATTTCGATCGTTTTTTTAGGATATGGAAAGTTCGCCTCATCGTAGAATCCAATACCATCAGTCTAGATTCGCCGCTGAATATAGGTATGCTTCTCTGCCCTCGGAAGCCACCTGGCATTCTGCACTATATCCAAGCATCAACACTAAATTATGCATGACACATGCAGATAGTGCATCGCTAACCACAAGCCGAAAGTACCAAACATTTACGAACCAAAAGTATGTCGTTTGTCTCTCTATTTAAGATGCATCACATTCAAAAGCGGAATAAAAAATATTTTACATCGTAACGAACAGCTATGGGCGGATAAATGTGTTGATTGCAAGATTGCCAGGACACTTACCGTTCATTACTAATGTGGTAATCTGCTTGCAGACCATTTATGGAATTTATTTTATAGTCTGCTTAGTGAAAGCGCCCGTTACCGCGCTGCAATAATTGCGCCGGGATGTGGTTGAGGCCATAACGCCGCATGCCTATTGCATCCATTATATCATACTGAGCCTTACAGCATTACAATCCCACGCGCACCTGCACGCGATTTAGACGCGAACTGAGCCTCCGCTTTGACGCCACCGCCCGTGTCATCATTTAGCGATAACGAGCCGCCAGCATACGCCGGCACCGGCGCTGAACAGACGTAATAAACACGTCGCGACGCACCAGGTACGCGGCGCGCGCCGCTAAACCTGATTAGCGACGCCCACCGCTGCGCCGGAACCGCCGGCACCGCGCCGGAACCGCCTCACCGGGCCATTCGCCGGACGTCTGCGGGCGCCGGCACGCATACGAACAGTGGTATTTGGACGGCGCACAAAGGACCATTCGGCCCCGACACGAGCGGCGCCGGGCTGGATCGGAGCGGGCCGCTCATCACCTGATATGGATGTCATCTGCAGCAGCCGCCGCCGCCTCCGCCGCCGCCGCCCGCCGCCGCCCGCCGCCGGCGACGGTCCGGGCGGGCCGACGAAGAGCTGATGGGAGAAGCCCGAGGAGCTTTGGCCGAGATATGACCCGCAGGAAAGTGGAAGCAGTTCCGCCGCGAAATAGACCAGAAGTAATCAAGGCTCGAAAATGGACTGATGGTGGAAAAAAATGTGTAATTTTAGTCGTTAAGAAGTTATGAAATAGTATTCCAAATAGGTAAAGCGCTGTTGCACAGTAATTAGTCTTTTCTTATCGCGGTGTTATGAATTGACCTGATCTCAGCTGATGCATTCGCTGTTCGATTATTATCTTATATTTGCTCATACCAAGGTTCTCATAACAGTCTGTAGTCCCCAACACCACCAACGTCGCGCAATGTTTATAATCGAATTCGATTCTCAGGATCGATCATCTAGAGCTCGCAAAAGCTGTGGTCTTACTACCAAACACATTTCCTTAAATGATGACACGATCGCGGCAGCCATTGAATAATTTCGGCCATTCACGCACGTGCCACGCGTATCGGTCTAACATCGGCACGCTTATGCACCCAATTTGTCACATATGTGCGTGCGTGACGAGCAGCTCTCTATCTAAGCACCCTGTGTTCGATTCAGCGGCTGTGGAAAGCCACCCACCAAGAATATGCGTGAGGCATGACTACACGAGATAGAACATACCTGCTTTCAAGTTTTTTTTTTTAATTTTGGTGGTCGTTCATTTTATTCAATCTAATTTACGCCCAAGCTGAGTTCAATATTAAAGATGTGTTGATAGGAAAGCTGTGCACACCAGTTTCATGTATCACCAATCACCATTATGTGGGCTGATATACGAGTACAAGAAGATGTACTTACAAGAAACTAAAAACTTATCGTCAATTATTCAAGGCATTGTGTTTTCTTTCTGATAAACCCTAGTGACAAGCATGTGCGCTATCTTCAAAACACCTATAAATCTCATCAGCCGCTTCCAATAAAAAACAAATGCCCGATCTCACTCGCATAAGGAGAAATGCCTTTCTCATAGCTCACGAATGAGAATCGATTTTTTCATTGGCTCTATTACGATGCGCCAGACAGCTGACAGAGGCAGCTCGTTTTTACGACTGCGCGTTTTTTGCGCCATTGTGAAAGAACACCAATAGAACTCATGACCTTTCCGTCCACCACAAAGACCAGAAATGCGGCGAATGTCAGTCCTCGTCAAATGTCAGACAGTATGACGGCGCACCCATGCGCTAAGACCAGCGACGCTACGTGCCACAAAAAAGTCTCTAGGAGGTCACTGCTGCATTCGGAATCTCCCCGCTTGGCAACAGTGGCTAGACTGACTGTCAAATTGCTGGAACTCTGTCTAAACGCACAAGGACGGGTGATACAATGATTGTATAACCGGGTAGCAGCGGCGGGGGGGGGGGGAGGGGATAGTATTAGTGACGCCGGGGTAGCGGCTTATGTGGGCGTACCAGACAGGTGTCCCACCTAGCAAATTAGGGGGTCGTGAGGGTCACAGCGGCGCGGCGGCTCAGTCGCGCCGTGCCTAATTGCACGCGACTGATAGCGGCGGCGGCGGCGGCGGCGGCGGCGGCGGCGGCGGCGGCGGCGGTACAGCAGTCCAGGATTGTCCCCCTCCAATGATCGGTTATCCTGACTCTGCTTGTTTTTCACCTCCCCGTCTTACACCATCGTTTTCTTGTTTGGCGAGGTTACCGCGGAAACCGGAAATAGCTTGAATACCGGGCTGGTGTTTTTAGCTGAGAGGTAAAAATAACAGTTATCGCTGCGGGTGCGACGGTAGCAGCGGCGGCGGCGGTGGCTGGTGGTAAGTCATCGTTGATTCCAGTAATGGTTATCTACAGATTGACGTCAGGTTTTAAGACGACCTATAGAGTGCGAGACATGGGGATTGTCACACATACCACTACCGATTATTAGTGTAAAAATGTCACTTCTGAAGGATTGGTGCTAAAAGGATTCACATTATGCTATGACGGATACTGTGTATAGTTTCAGAGTTGATTCTATCGTGTGGGCTTGCTGAATGCCAAGGTGGCTCACCCATGACATTTACCAGCCCGTTGGGACAGCTCTTGACTACCTATAATGTTTCACACTCACCTATATAGGCTGCCTCTCCACTTGACATCGTAATTGAAATGAAATGGTTAAATCATGGCTGGACCACACATGACATAATTGCATTTAATTCATGTTATAATTGTCAGGTATAGATTTGTTATTTCTGATATCAATGCTCTGTTTGAGTGTTGTATTTGCCCGGGAGCGCAAGGACGGTCGGGCATCGGCCAAGACGATAAACGTTCATTGAAAAGGTTTCATTAATCAACCTCACCCCATATTCACTACAAGTCATTTGTTTCGATAAAAGTCAGTTTTTCTCCTTTCAAATTAACAAAACCGTTGGAGACCGTCCGGAACCATTATCATTTATGACATGAGCGCCACTTTAAGCCGTCCTACTGTGCGGCTAAAACCATCAGAGAGGCCGCATAACGAACCACTTCATCACATCCACGGCTGCGTTCTCATTCTCCGAGAAACAGCCGCCCAAAAACACAAACACAACGTCCGGAGACGAGCCGACCAAGACCTTGGCCGGTAATTTATGAATGCACCGGCCGGAATTGGTCTGGAATTTTCCAATCTGCCGTCGGTTCGTGGACCTTTGTCTGTACTCAAAAAGTGGGCGGCGGCGGCGGTGACGGGATGGACGTTTTTTCGTCGTTAGCTGACCGGCGCTCTGTGGCAGAATGAGGCGGTACAGTGCCGAAACAGGGGTGAACTGTGGTCTCGTGAGTCACCGTGCCCGCGCCGGCTGGTTTATGTTCCTTTGAGGGCGCCTCTCCCTCTGGTCGTTCCGCGGCAGGTCCCTCTATCGGTCACGGTCGGATTCGGACCGACAGTCCACGGCCGGATCTTTTGTACTCCGATTGGACACACAGAAAAAAGAGCGAGTCTTTGGTATTCGGCTGGTGCCATGAATGTTACCACTTACCAAAGAGGGTTATTGTGTGTGCGACGCATTCTAGATTCACTGATAGTTCAACTTAGTTGAACTTTCCTGAGGTAACTCGAGTTTTCAAAGCGTGCTTGGCTGTGCAGCCTTAGGTACTCGGTACTCGTATGCAATTGATCAGTGTTCTGGGAAATGTTTTTCTTCACAACGCACGCTATCAAAAGATAATAAAACATAAATCAAAGCTACAACTTCATCCCAGCGAAACTAAGTTTTTACATACATTTGCACTCACCAATGGCATAGTGAAAAACAGCTCAATACTCAGTATGTCAAAGTCTGAGGCTATCAGGGTATGTATTTTTAGCGTTTCGGTCCGAAACTAATCAGGTCAGGTCAGAACCAGGTCATCGAAGCTTCCTATTACCCTGCCCCGTGTTCAAACAGAACCCCGTCGCCGACCGCCCCCAGTAACAGCGTCGAGTCTGAGGGATTCCGCCCCGCCCCTCCACCCAAAACACGGCCCCACGGCCCAAGGTCACGTCACCTCCCGTCCGGCTACCTGCTCAAACACGCACCCGGAGCTGGCCGCATTCCGGACGGCGGCCTCCGGAACCGAGCGATGGTCCGGGGACCGGGGTCCAGGACGGTCCGGGATGGTCCGTGGTCTCGGTGGGGGCGGACCGTGATGGTCCATGGTCTCGGTGGGGTCAGAGCGTAGTCGCGCTGATGAGAAGAGGACCGACTGAGCTGCAGGAGAGGAGGAAGGAGCTAACTGACCGAGACCGAAGGCCCACTGTCCGGCGGTGTCAGTGTGAAAGCAGACCGACACCTGCCTCCTCCCCCCCCCCCCAGCGGTGTTGGGTGACGGACACTGGACGGCCGCCGTCACAACAGCCGGGGGCCACGGAGGGGGTATTTCGGGTGGCGGCCCGTCAGATCCCGTCTCATTAGTGAAGTGCTGATCGATCGCGGTGTCACCGCCGTCGACGAGAGTGGCGCGGACGGTGCGCCGGTGCTGTCGCCGCTGCGCGCCACTACCGTCGCCATTGCGCCGCCCCTTGTTGTTATGTGACGACAGCTAATTATCCACCGGGCGAGCCTCTCTTCCATTACACACGTCGTGCGCTTTCCCGCGCTTTTGCCTTGTCAAAATGCCGACCCCATTTCCCGCGGTGACCTTCGACCGCCGGCGCGCCGCAGATCTGGCGGGAAAACGGCGCCCGCTCATTGGCCGACAGAAATGGCGGGAAAACACTGCACTGCCATTGGTCGAGCGACCGGCGGTGACGGTGCTCGGGCATTAGCATGGGTTGCGTTGAACAGGTCGCAGGGGTGCAGCTCAGGGCCGCGCCTCGGGCGGGTAAATAGCTTTAACCCGGCAGTTGCTGGGGTATTTCGCCACCCACCGTTTGCTGGGGGGGGCGTTAAACGCCCCCAGCCGATAACTCGAGAACGAATAGGCGCAGCGAAACGCACGAGGCGGCAAACGAAAGAACGCGACGAGACGCTTCAGATGAGTACTTTAAAGTTGAATTTTGAGGTCACAGGTCGGGTCAAGGTCAGGTCAAACACCTGAAATCGGGCTTTCAGTAGCATGGACTTCAGGACTTCGCAATGGGCGCCTCTCGTCATAAACTCTGTCAAAACGGTGCACAATCCATCATATAAGGCCTACAAGAGTGTCAGCTCCATGTAGGGGTCAGTCAAGCATAGGTCAGGGTCAAGGTCAGGTCAACCGGGTAGGCAAATATCCCCGAAAATCAAAACTGAAATTCGCAGCCTGTGACACATGTTTTATGGGTAATTTTGGGCGTAGAACACGATGGTGGCATTCATTTTATCATATGTGTACGTGTTTGGCTCAAAAAGTTGAATTTAAAAAATGCATGTATCATGGTCGTGAAGTAGTCACGAGAAATTGCCGAGATTCAGTTCGAGATTTTGGAAAATGCGGAACGATAATCAATAATCGAAGATAGCCATTTGATTGTTCATGGTATTGGCAGTCTAATGGCGTTTACAGCATGTCTGGATGTCTATTCTGTGATTTTATATGATTTTTTGAACATATGCCGTTTTTGGTCGAAAACTCAGAAATCATGACGTCACTAAAACCTCGATATCTCAAAAATTTTCCGACCGATTTTTTTGAAACTTTGTCACAATAAACTTCGATCAATTCCCTACAGGTACCCAAAATTTGGCGCGCCTGCGGCGCGCCGTTTTTATGCTATGGCCCGGCGAAAAAAGTGGGGGCGTTTAACGCCCCCCCCCCAGCAACTCGCGGGTTAAAGGCGCCGTTTTGGGTCACAGGGCCTGTCTAGGAGGTTTCGCCGGGTCTGTACGGTGGCGCCACCCTCGGCACTCGTCAGAAGCCGGTCAGACCGGTGAGTGATGCGGTCGCCAGTCGCGGCGCGGTGGCCTCGTCGCCGCGGCGATAGTGGCGATAGTGACCGCGCCGAGATCGTCGCCGCCGGCTGTGTACCCGCGACAGACGACAGACGAGAGAGAGAGAGAGAGAGAGAGAGAGAGAGAGAGAGAGAGAGAGAGAGAGAGAGAGAGAGAGAGAGAGAGAGAGAGAGAGAGAGAGAGAGAGAGAGAGAGAGAGAGAGAGAGAGAGAGGCGAGGTCATCGGCGGCTACCGGGAGTCCTCTTCTAAGATACACCGTGCACTGATGTGGTCCGATAGGTCCTTGGGGATGATGCAGTGCTGAACGGATGAAACGGAAAAGTGCATTATATTTGTTATGGGAATGTTCGGTTCAACGCCTTCTGAGCTATGAATTTATGACAATCTTTCGAGTGGGCTCACAAATGACAAAACTAAACCTATCCTGAACATAATGTTTTGCACGTTTTACCTATAAGGGACAACTTTCCTCCGGTCATTGTACCCCACCTTGCCACAGAGCATCTCTCGCCACACTGCTGTCACATTTTCACGCTACTGAACAAGCCTCAGTGCGTGGGGTGGCGGAAACATATCAGGAAAACGCTCACGCGTGCCTGTTCCTCGGATTTTCGCCGTACCAACACCTCTTACACAGCCCCCGGTACTTTTTCAGCACCGACCGACTTATCCCACGTATTTTTTCATGTTTTCTGTGACGACATGTCTGCGATTCGTCTGGGTATGGCCGGTGGAGGGCGCAGGGACCGAGCCAAGGCTGTATAGACGACTGAGCTGCCTCTGTGTGCCTTGATTAATGATATTACCGAGGAGTAGACGACCCATGGTCGCTGGTCGGTAGGCAGTGGTACTCGGCGGCAATTAGTACTGACATGTCGCCCCACCTTTCACCGGTGTCCCAATACTGTCTTCCACTGTTCGGGACGGTACGAACAGTGTAGGGGAGGGGCGGGGCGGTTCCAGGTTCGAGAGAGATGTAGTAGCACTTACGCCCAAAGGAGAGACGCTTGTGTTTATTTTTATTTTAACGCTGCGTGTAGGCATGCGCTTAGAAATCACCTGCATATAAAAGTCAATGCAGCATCACGATCAATTATATGCATTATGAATATTGAGAAACCTTCCATTCAACCGACCATCATTCACGAATCACGATCACTCGTCAGTGAACTGTCAATGCTGGATTTCTGACGTTGCAACCTCACGAGCTTTAGTTGATCCACATTAGTTGATCTGCAGGCTCGAATCTCAGCAGCCTTCAACGTAACACAGTTTACAGTTACGCTTCATCAAACGGGTCAACGGGTTCATGACGTCCCACTGCCACCCAGTGACGTCACACACAGTGCATCAGTGACGTCACGCCGTGTTTGGCGGCTGGCCGGCCGGACGTGCCCGGCTGGTGGCGTGGGCGGTGCCCCAGACGGGTTTAGTCTGCGGCCGGTGGGGGAGGGGTGGGGAAGGGGAAGCGGGGAGGGCATCGATGCGAACAATGCAATCGGGGGCTGCCAACTGGCGAGCACGGGTGCTAGGACCTGTCTGGATGCCAGTTCGGAAATGGCAAGTCTAGTTACGTCACGAGCAAAAATGTGCCCGGAAATATCGGCATTGTATTTTTGGTAACAGCAGATTCCAACTGGTCATCAGATCTTTCAGGCCAGGGTCCACACTCAGACATTCGAACCACCACGCTGAACGAAGGGAAACTGCCCCGTGCCCACTGGCCTCTTCTAAAAACACTAGCATTTCTACCAAAACATATCACCACCACAACACTAAACATAAACAAATAAACAATGATCAATGAACATGTTTTAAGTTCATCCTTCATTCTCACTTTTAATTGCAGTGCCCACAAAAGCCTTAAACCAAAGTTATGAACCAAGTACCAACATACGCAGAGCAATCATGCAATTCTAAAATGTCCCCAGGCGTGCGTCCTTCGCCGTCCCAGCCCCAGACAGCCAGACATCACACCACCTCAAACACCCAGACATCCTCCGCCTCAGTTGATGCATCCACATCTGCGCAACCCCACCGCTGAAATATGTCGGTCGCCGGCTTTGACGGAGGCTCATTGCGGCGCGGCGCGGCGTCAAATTTGTCACCTGCGCGTCAGATGTGGCGGCGTGGCCACTGTACCAGACAGCGCATCCATCACACTCAGAAGGCGGCGGCGTCTGCAGGCAGTGACGGCGGCGGCGGCGGCGGCGGCGACGGCGACGGCGGCGCCGGGTCAGGTCAACATGACGGTGCAGGCAGTGGGTCCGACCGGACGTTCTTCAAACACGGTTTGGTTCGGTTTCAGTCAGACGAGATCATTGTACCGATGGTTTTACGAGATTTACGATTGTCTATCGAGCTGTCTTGGTGAAGCTACCTGTTTGTTAGACTGTAGATCTGTCTGTCTGTCTGTCTGTCTGTCTGTCTGTCTGTCTGTCTGTCTGTCTGTCTGTCTGTCTGTCTCTCCGCCGTCCACGTATAAGTCCGATTGTCTCAGTGAGACCATGGTCAGTGAAATGGCATAGCCGAATAGCTGAACACAAAAAGTGCTAAATGCTTTGGTCACACACGTTCTCCTCAGGGTGTAATGCTGTATATGTGTGTGGGCATGGGCCGAGCTCTAAGCTCCCTAAGGCTTCCCAAGGGTTAGCTCTCAAGCTCCCAAGGGCCCTTGTGTCGGTTCCGGTATCCGTCATCATTGGACGAGAGCCCGTCAGCTGGCTTAGTGGGCTAGGTCAGTGCAGACCGGATTAGCTCAGCTTACCTCTTGCAAATGAAGCAGATTTCGCCTGGCATGTTATCCGTCGGAACCCAGACTGATTTCCCACAGATTCTCATTCGGTCGCGCCTGTCTGGTTTGTGCATCGAGCTGGAAATTTCACACATTCCTACACTTCTGTGGAAAAAAGCCGATTGAAGTGCCTTGACAAGCTAATGTGCACTTATATGAGACCATCACAGGGCAGAATTATACGAGTTATCCTATCAAACATCACCGCCATCAAACACTAGGCTCAGTGTAGCTCAAATAAGATGTGTCGAAAGACCTTTGATCTTCCTTTGAACACGCTGGTAGCTCGCCCTATGCATGTTGCATATGCTAGAAATTATGTATAGTTTGACACACTTACATTGTAATTTTTTGCAAGATGAGGAAAGTTTAAAATTTTCTGGGAAGTACCAGAGCTTGAAAACAAAATGCTTAGCCGAAATTTAGGGTGAATTTTTAGCATTCCATTGCAGATGACTCACTGCATCACGGCTCCCAGCAGCAGAGCAACACGGAAATCCACTCCACAAATTGCTCCGATTGGAGATTGGATGCGCCGCAAAATATGCAGCTGCGGCCCGGCCGGCGACATAAACCGGTCGTTTCCAGCCGAGTCGGTCGCGGGCCTAACCCAGACTGTGCCCTGCGGCTACACGACCCGGTCCAGTTCCGAGAAAGGGCTGGCGGCCGTAGCTCGGCTGGTCTGCATGGCGGGACCGCGCCGAGTCGATGGGAGGCGGCACCTCAAAACCCGGGGAGGACTTGAAACGTGACAGATTCGTGATGACATGCTGGTAAATAAGATATAAGTGTATTTGAGACGCCGTCAGTGCCCAGATTGTCTCACTGACTGTAATAGGCGTAATGTATTGCCTTGGGACCGCACCGAAAGATGATGGACACAGGGCAAAAGCTAAATCTTTAGCTTCAATAAATCAAATGTAGTAATTGCAAAATACAAATGTGTACCTACCTATGTGTTCCTATGCAGACCCCGATAACCATAATTTTTTATGTCGGAACGCTCTGCTTATGTTTCTTTTAATCCACCTTGAAACAATTCAGCTGTGTCGTTACTATTTAGACACCTCCTTACTCCCCTGAATAATCCCTACTTTTAGGCCATAGTGCAATTACCAACCATGGTAATGTAATCATATGTCAGATTCAAACTATAATAGTAATCAATTAACCAGTAAAACGGCCACCAAGCGTCATTTACGTCAACGGAACCGCAGCAACCCCTTTCATGAAACGCACATCATTCATAAATATCGGTCAACGTATGTACGGGTGCAATTGAGGGGTGACCACTACGCTGTACCCATTTCATACCCACTTACGCACTCGCTCGCCCTCGCGCCGCACGGGGGAGGGTGATGGGACTATGACACGCCATCGACGCACGCACAGGGCGCTGGCCGCTGACCGCACACCGCGCGCTCGTGCACAGTTTATAGTGCACAGTTTATAGTGCAGAGCTTACCGTGCACCTGCGCAGACCGGTGGGTCACCAGAACCGCCCAGCAGCCATCCACCTGTTCCCCAACAGCGTTACCGGGAAAGGACCACGCAACAATTTCTGCCTATGAAAGCGTGGATTTTCTCCTAAACTGTGACCTATCGTCTAAATTGTAGGTATGTTAGTGAATTTATGAAAATAAGCAAAAGAAAATGTGCAATATAGGACATGCATATCAAATGCAAAGTGCCTTGCTATCATTTGCCTGACCTAGACCACCGTCAAGATGTCGACCATGAGACCCAGAAGCGGAAGCCGTTCGAATGGTTTGTTTTACGGCTCTAATATGTTTCAGTCGGCGTCGAAATCGACGACAGCGCGCCACACGGTCCATCGAGTCGGCGACGACGGCGTCTCAGTCGAGCAGTTCCGTGACAAACCAGCCCTCGCCGTCGGCGACGCGACGCCGGGGCTGTTTGTGTGGCGCCGACGACGGTTCCTGCTACCACAATACCCAAGCGATCGGGCCTGGCTGGCGGTCAGAATCGTCGTCGTCTTCTCGGGGCGGGGGATGGGTTTGTAGCGTCGGACAGTCTGACGGTCTGACGGTGCGTCGGCAAGGCGGCCGGCACGCGAGGTCAGTCCGTCGGTCGTCGGGAGGAGCAAGATCCTCTCCAGCGAGGTCGGTCGCAGGTCAGTCGCGTTACCATGGGAACCCGCTGCCTCTCGTCCGCGCCCAACAGCGCTCTCCCTGCCTCGCGACAATAAACCTGACAGCCTGGAGAGCGCAGCGCCGTATCGGGGGCTAATTCGGATCGGGGCAATTACCGCGGGCTGGCAGTTTTATCTGGGCTGGGTCGGCCGCCCGTGGTCGGCTGTCCTGGGCCGCCGCCGTGCCGACCGGTCGACCTATTCACGGCTCGGACCGACCCACAGTGGCCGCCGCCCGAGCAGAATACTAATGACATGCCGCCGGCGCCGGACCTTGTCTCTCCCCATTCCTTCACGCTCTCTCTTCCTCTCTCTCTCTCTCTCTCTCTCTCTCTCTCTCTCTCTCTCTCTCTCTCTCTCTCTCTCTCTCTCTCTCTCTCTCTCTCTCTCTCTCTCTCTCTCTCTCGTCTATTTCTTTTCTCTTTTCTTTTTTATCTTGCCTTTTTATTTTCAACAGCATTTCAGGGACCTCGCCCCTCGTAACGGTCAGTGTTCATCTCGGTGGTCATTTCGGTCACCTCGGTGGTCACTGGTCACTTTGGTCACTTCGGCTGTTAACCCGACGGTAATTTTGGTAAACTAGGTGGTCACCTGTGCGGTTGCTTCGATCGCCACCTCTGTGGCTTCTTCGATCCCTTTTGAGTTTAAATCTCTGGTCAACTCTGCGTTCATCTCAGTAGTGTGTCCCTTTACAAACAGAACGACGCTTCGTGCCCTAAGGGAACTGGCCGATGACCTCGACTTCTACCCTCCCCTTAGACCGGTGATGGTGAGTAGCTCTTTTCGGAGAAGTTGCCCTGACTCACAAGGTCACCAGAAATAGCCTATCGCCCCCCCCCCCCTCCCTCTCACACCTGACCAGAACTCAGTCGACCAAACGAGCCTCAGAGGACGCCGCCTAGTCATCGGTCCTACCGCCGCCTTCAGGGACAACAGGATGGAAATTGGACCGAAAGGACAGCCGATCGAGGTGGCCAACAGGTCCAGCGACTGACATCCCGCACCTGACGACGGTGTCGTCGACCAGGATCGTCGTCGGACTCGAATACCGGCCGGGTTCCGGGTCGTGAGGACACGCGAACGGGTATAAAAACAAGCTGCCGATCTGACCACGATCCGCTGGTGGTGAGATGTCGGGTGTGATAAGAGCTGCTCCACAGAATGGGTGAGTTTCTAACTCTCGACGAAGGCACGTCCGAGAGGGATGATTGTATGTGGGATAGGAGTTAGGACAACATCTAACGCTGTTGAATCCAACCGACCTCGGTGTTTCTGGCTTTACAGAGCTAAGGCATCCACCGATATATAGGAGCAATTATCGCCGAGATTTGAGTTCATCAGCTGAACTACTGTTCAAATTACTCGATTTGAGGGGTAGTTCTAGTGTGTTGTTGTTCAAGAACTTAATAGACGTCATTGAAGTTCTACAGAAGCCTGCGGTATCCGAGAGCCAGTCATTAACGACTTCTAATATCGTTTTCTTGGAGCGGCTTCTCGAGTTCCTAACCGCAATAGAGCCAAAGCTGTTAATAGTCCCGATAGAACGGAAATGGTTGTCTAGCCGCAGAGGAAGTGATTGTTCATAAGCTGTAGCCATGTGAATACAAAATTCAACACCTCTCACACAACTGAACTACGGAGGAAATAAGACATTTCGTAATCAGAAACATTTGCTGCGCAATTTTCGTCTCAAGCAAATCGAAATAAACCTCAAAGCCGACAACACAATTACTCATCCCATAAAGAAATAAAGAATCTAAAGCATCTATTTGCTCAATATGAGTGCCTCTACCATGCCCACTTAGTTCATAGGCACTGACTCTCAAACTTCATTGTCTATCACCTCCCCCAGACACCCGGACCCCACCATCCCCTCTGTCTCCGGTGCTATCCGTCCGTCGCAGTCTCTCCGTCGCTCTCTCTCTCTCTCTCTCTCTCTCTCTCTCTCTCTCTCTCTCTCTCTCTCTCTCTCTCTCTCTCTCTCTCTCTCTCTCTCTCTCTCTCTCGTAGCGTCTGGCGGACCACAATGACCTCTCGCCGTCGCCGACAGCACCATTGTGCTCTGACCAGGTCAGAGGCAGGAATTTACAGCCGTCTCCGGCTCACAGAGGGGATAGCGGCGGCGGCGGCAGTCAGCCGGACAGCCTGAGGAGCCATTCAGCCGCGGAAAATGGCCCAGAGAGGACAGCGGAGAGAGAGAGAGAGAGAGAGAGAGAGAGAGAGAGAGAGAGAGAGAGAGAGAGAGAGAGAGAGAGAGAGAGAGAGAGAGAGAGAGAGAGAGAGAGAGAGAGAGACGTGGAAAGAATGGATGGGAAAACAAATGGCGCTAGACTGTGAAATCCAAAAATAAGGTTGACAACATGGTGCACTAACGGTCTATCTCGTTTACCCCTCAATAACCCCACTCCCGCAGACACCCAAGTCCCGTTACTGATCCCTCACCCCTCTCCGAGTGTGACCGGAAATGGCTGAGTTCCTGTCAGCCGGTCGGCGACTGTTGTGTCAGTTTGCTTCTGTCACAACCTGGTAACATCACCGGGCGTCTCCAGCTGTCTCGTCCGGCGCTGGCAGCAGCTGTGTCGCTCCAAGAGGCTGTGAATGACGGCTCAGTAATGACCCTTCTCTGGCGCGTAGGCGCGCTAACCCACCGGACTCGACTCGACCGGAAGTAAACATTGGCTAGGCACGTGACGGCGAGGGGCGGGGCGGGGTCTGCGAGAGGGGGCGTGGCAGATAGATAGCGCGTGTCTGCAGTCTGCAGCCGGGGGTGGATGCGCATGTGATCTTTTGGAGAAGATCAGGCGGGGGGGGGGGAGTGTGACAGACCAGTGCGACAGAGTTCTCAGTAATATCGCGACTCGGCATACGCTGCTTATACAACCGCATACCCCCGTGGGACCAAGTGGAACAGATTGTATCGAGTTATACGCTAAGCGGGTTTAATCTTTGAACGATGTTTGTACGATGCTGACAAGGCATTAGTCGAAGCCGCTGTTGAGTGCCATCGCCAAACGTGAGCTGAATGAATTGGCTTCCTGTGAAGTGAAGTTTGTACGATGAGGTCATTTCATTGATGACAATGAACCCACTTCACCTGCAGACATCTCGAGTGGTTGAGTTCAGTACTGACAGGCTCCACACAAGATAACTGACGACTATCACTTGAACTTTCAAATAGAACAAATGCTCAGGTATTCTCTATATCTTGCAAAGGTCAATATTGGCTTTCCGTTCTGGGGCGAATAATTCCCCGCAATAGACATAAGCTGTTGAATCAACATAGATCAATTGAGTTCCAGTTTTGCAAGATAAAAGTGAAGTGTTAATTGCACATTGACGGAGCTGCAAATGCAGTGCAAAGACTAATTCGATCAGTGTGACATAATCTTTCGAAAGGCTCCTTGATGTTCAGGGAATCTATCAAATTTCCGCTTACTCCCTCCGCTTTGGCACCAGACCTTCAGTTGTTGCATAAAGCAAATAACCAGAGGTTACATACGATTGCAACCCACTACGACACACAACGTTATTACTTATAACATAACGTCATGTGCATTATAAAACTCACATAGATACCTTTCGACATGAACCATATATTATATAAAAATACACATTACTATGCACCCTGACCATCACAAACTCTTCCCTCTTCCCTCCCCTCTCCCTAATCCACCCGTCATCACACTCTCACACTCTCCCCTCCCCCTGCAGACTACTCAAGGTCGGCCGAGTTTGGGGCGGAGCGTCCGCTATAACCTCGTGACCTCGTGGCACACCTGCCCAGTCTTTGTCTCCCCTCCCCCTCCCCTCCCGTGCCCTCGGGGCAGCCGCCGCGCCGCACAGCACATGTCGCCGGCTCTGTTGCAGGTCATGCCTCAGGACGGCAGCTGCACTGCCGAGAACCACTCGTCACTTTTCATGGACCACCTGCATGAGGTGGTATAGCCCGTCCTTTAGGTATATAGCTGCAGGGGGTGGTCTAGTCCGTCCTTTCGGTGGTCCGTGCTCTGTTCTGGTATATAACCTCTCCTTTACACAAGGTGGTATTAGAGCATTCTTCCTTGTCTTTGCGAGACAGAGCAAGATGGTGGATAGTTAAATGCATAATTCCATTGTGTGTTTTGGTTTTATCCTATTTCGTTTACTTTGTTTTGTTTGTATTACCTTTTAAATGTCTCATTTCTGTTCTACCAGATCAAACAGGTGCATGGTCATATTGATTTTTCTTTTGTCTCTGATAAAGGTCCTCAGTTCGGATCTGTCATCTGCAGCTTTTTCTGATTGACCGATTAGCATTTCGGTTTACCGTTCTACATCTAATGCGTGCTGTTCTTTTGATGTTGACCTTCCGTATAAACATTGGTGTGAAGATAGCTCAGCAAGCTCTATAACGGGTTGTCCACTTCCCATAACCATAAATATTCATATCCACGGGAATAAATATTGATTCACTTGTCATCGCTGACTCTGGCTGCGCTGTGAGGAAGGTCGAACCGACAGTCAAAATGGCCTCTGTATGCATCCGGTCGCCCCAAATAAGTGCTCGGTGACGGTGTCGATTTCACAATCCCAGGTCAGTCACCGTAATATTTCATAGCACCTCTATGACGATCTGCATGTGCGTCAAATTATCAATTCAAGCTCATCTGCACTTCTGACAATGTAGCGCCATCAGCGCTTCTCTCGCTGAATAAGTGGCGTGCATCGGGCAGCCACCTCAGACCATTCCGAGGAGGCTGTCATACACAGTGATCACCTGTCGACCTATCTAATTTCACAGCTGACTTGCAAAGCACTTTTTCAGGTGCATTTGTAGCTAAAGATGGTTTGAGTATAGCTTTGTGTCGAACGAACGAATTGCCCCCGTCTTTAGGCTAGGAAAAAAGACGTCAGCCGAAAGGTATTGCCGTAAAACTACCACATTAGCCTGATGGCCTTTCCCGATAGCAAATCGCCTCATCCAGTTCAGACATGGCTTCATTCTGCCGACCGCTGGCCAGCCCGCGCCTAAAAAGCCATCCAATTGTAGCGAGGCCCGGCTATTAGTCGGTGAGGACGCACACCCCCCACCTGTCCATGTTGTGACTCAGCTCTTTTCCGCGGCGCTGCGTGCCGCTTGCCTTCAAAGCGGCCGCTCATCAGACGGTGTCTGCCGGCCCACCGTGCGGCGGCGTCTCCTCCTCCCCCCCCCCCCTCCCCAGTTCTGCCCTGCCCAGCCCTGGGCGGTCCTCCACCTGCCTGTTTCACCGTTTAAACGCGCCCTCTCGGCGCATAGCAGGTGCAATTAGAAAATCAGCCTGCAGAGACCGCGCAATCTGCCGAATTGGAGGCGCCCCGGGCGCAGTTCGGGCACGCGCTGCACACCTGTCACGTGATAAACGGATTCATCTGCGGCGCGCCGCTACAAAGCTGGCGCACAGCGTGGCAATTGTGGAGGTCGGGGTCGGCGGCAGCTGCCTGCCGCTAATCATCCTGTTCGGAGCCAGTCGGGCCATGATTTATTCCGACGCTGACCACGCGCTGGATTCAGATTACGGATACAGATTACCTCACCCCCGTAATCGAGCTCGATTAGCTGCCTTCTTGGTTCGGATAAGCTGAACATTTTGTTTTTACAGTGCCGATTCGACTAAAAGCCATAAACATATATCTGGGTGTTTTGGCTTATCGAAGCACATCAGCAACGAGCGGAGGAACTTTCAAAGTGGCCGAACCACCAAAGTTCCGTCTGCCTGGCAATGAAGACTCGGCGGCATTTTACGAGTCGAGAAGTCCCGATGCCTCCCTTGAGAGCCAGTTCCGTCTGGTAAGTTCGACGGTGCTGTACGACCTCAGAAAGTTAGCCCAAGAGACACGAGTTGGAGTCAGAAAAGGAGTGCCTCAATACCAGTATTGAGGCCCACACACAGAAAAATATTAACACCGTTAGCAGTGTAATTGCACAGTACATATCTGAGCACTTGAGGAAAGTTAATTTAGTCCCTTCCCCGCTTAAATTACTCGCGCTTCTAAATGAACACCAGGAAGAAGGTAATAGAACACTGTTAGGAGGGTTGGGTGTTTTGCTACATGTAGTAAAACACCCAACCCTCCTAACAGTGTTCTATTACCTTCTTCCTGGTGTTCATTTGGAAGCGCGAGTAATTTAAGCGGGGAAGGGACTAAATTAACTTTCCTCAAGTGCTCAGATATGTACTGTGCAATTACACCGCTAACGGTGTCAATATTTTTCTGTGTGCATGCTTGGTTTGAAATAAGTGCGGAAAGCTGAATACTGAATAGTGATGTCTCGTTGTTTGGCTGTAAAGCTGTAGGCACAAGTCTGTGAATATGCCAATCTGTTGTTTCCAACGAAAGCCAGTGCATATAAAGCATATTAGCCCAATCCCATGAAAAAAGGACATCATGGACGGAGCAACGCGTCATTCACTTCACCTTTCTGCATCCTGTTGCCTGAGCTGACCATTTTATTTTTACAAACATTTTATGCTTCCATAAAACGAATTTCGGATTTGAAAAGCGTGATAAATACTTCTACTCACTGATACTCATTCTCATTTAGTCACTCCACTTTATTCTTAACTCTATCCCCATTTCTTTCTCTCTCTCTCTCTCTCTCTCTCTCTCTCTCTCTCTCTCTCTCTCTCTCTCTCTCTCTCTCTCTCTCTCTCTCTCTCTCTCTCTCTCTCTCTCTCTCTCTCTCTCTCTCTCTCTTTCTCTCTTTTCCTCTCTCTTTCACTCACCCACTCGTTTTACGTACCTGGAAACAAACATACCCTACAAAAATACAAAAGGCTGCCCTCCATCTCCCATCCCTTCCAGCGCGGTGTGAGTTATTTATACAGACCACATCGGGTGAATGCCACTGACCACACAATACGGTCCAATTTTAGACCACCGCACAACTGCGCCGTCCACAATAGCTTGGACGCGGACCTCGGCCGTAAATAGTCTCCGTTCAGTGCCGCTCGTGACTATGGGATGTTGGTTTGTTGCACCTCATACTGACTAAACACGTTACGGCTGTGCAAATATACTAGCCGTGACAATTGTAGAATTATGAAGCAGAAACTCAAAGAAGAAGATATTGTGCTTATATGGCATTTGTCACTGCGTTTATTGGCATGGGTACTGCTTGCCATGTGCCATTACTACGATGACCTATATTGCCCATGCATTGTCACCTATGAGGAAATTACACAAGTTGTCTACTCGACACCGAATAGCGTTAGATTCCACAATACGTAGCAATGCATTCAGCTTTACAATTCGCTCACATTCCGAGTGTCTGCAGCATTCATTCCAGTTGGATCGTTACTCCAAGTTTCCGGTATCGTTCCATAGAAGGCGCGTCAGCCGTGAGCTCTGAAACATGTTTAATTAAACGACACCTCTCGACAGGTGTACGTACACAAGATTCGGAGCCCGGCCGGTGATGCAGCTAAGCCGAACCCAGCGCCGTTTAGCAGAAGTTAATTTGACATTTCCTTGGAGACATTGCCGGGAATGCGAAGTCATGTCATTGGATTAGATCACCACTGCGACAGCGCACGGTAACTGAAATCGAAACGCGGAAAGTTTGACGCAGAATCGCTTCTTGGAAATCCGTTGGCGATTTAAACATGTGCCGAATATACTGACACGCCCCTGACTGGACTGTGGCATTTAACCTTGGCATTTAAAGTTTGCTCTCGCCATTTATTGGTGCAGGGGCGGATCCAGAAAATCTCCAAGGGAGGGGCCATTAGAAACCAGGAGGCCCCCCCCCCATAATCCCACCTGTTGGAGGCCCCATCTTCCCACTTGTTGGCCCCCCCCCCCAAAAAAAAAAACTGCGTCTATTGAGCTTATCTAGCTGTTCAGGCAACATCTCAACATCTGTGCAGGCTTGGAGGCCCTCTGTGCAGGTTAGGTGGCCCTGTAAAAGTGGTCATCTCTGTGAGTATAAGAGACCTCCAAGTTATGAAAAGCTTTACCAATCTTCTAACAAAGAAGTCTTCTCAGCTAGTCTTCTAAGAAATAACTAAGTGGGTAGGTTAAAAAAAAACTCATCGGATTTCGGCCACTTTATTTTCAGGAGGCCCCCTTTTCAGCTTTTTAACTTTTTAACTTTTTATTTTATTTTTGAAAAAAATCGCGGCCAAGGGGGGGGCCATGGCCCCCATGGCCCCCCCTTGTATCCGCGCCTGTATTGGTGTCAGTTATAAGTCCAAGTGGTGTCAGTTTTACACCGTTTATTCTAATATGTTTGAATGAAATTGAATATTCATGAACGTTTTTTGTTTGTTTTCCGAACAAAAGCTTTTTTTTCATTTTATCGACTTTTTTAAAATAAATATTTTTTTCATACATTTTATGCGTATGCCAACCCGTCAACCCTGTATCAGCCACAACATCCAGTCCAAACTTCATGATCAAGCGGTGAGCCTTGCATCACATTCCACATTTACTTTGTCTCCAGCATGACGACAGCCTCCCATCTGCCTCCCTCCCTTCCCCTTCCCATTCCCCACCCAGCCCTCCGCTGCGTTCTCACGCGTTTTTCTGCCATATTTTCGCCCGCTCACCGCCCGCCGGACAGCGACACACGAACGTCTCCCTGCGTCCCCCGGTTACCAAACGGACGGCCCGCTCGTTTCCGCGTGTCCTCCCTGTTTTATGGCCGACGACATTTGTCTAACCCTCTCGACGGGTCGTCAAGGACCGGCCGGGAGCCGGCGTTCACTCCTTTGACCGGGCCGAGGCGGCGTTGTTTATTGCCTCTTGACCGGCGGTCGTGTAATGCGAGAGTCCTTCAGGGTTCCCGACTGGCACCAGTGCGCTTCGTCGGCACAAGACGCATTGGATGCCGCCTCATTCGCGACGTTCGCACGCCCGAGGCGTCGGAGGGTAAACGCCTGAAGGCCACACTCGGCTGTCCTTTGGGGCTCCCCGATCCCGGCTCGTCGCCAGCTGCGTCCAACACTCCTCCTCCGGGCGGCGTCTCGACACGCTCGCAAATTTACGTCACAATCGGGCTCGCGCGCGGCGCCCCGTATCGGCGAGGGATCTGGGACTGGTCACCTGCCCCGGTGAGACGCTGCACGGTGACGCCTTTCAGTGGGTCGCGGTCGGCGGCAGGCGGACCATTGTGACAGCCCGTGCCGTCGGACGGCGGATAAAGCGCCACCGCTGCCGCACCTGCGTCTGAGAAGGAGACGGTATTGTCCGCGCCGCCCCGACCGGGCCGGCCGGGCCAATCAGACGGGACGTGGTCACTTGGTGAAGACGCAGAGGAGCCGAGCTTCACCTCGAGACCGGCCAGGCCGACGCTCCCTTCCCCGACCCCTTCCTTCTCCCCTCCACCGGATCTGAGCTCAGCTATTCAGCTGTCGATTTGAGCCCGAGCGTCTGGAAGCTCGGCACCTCAGCTCACTGAGATCGCTGTTCGATGGCGCTCTTTGCGGTCGATCTATAGCTCGTAGGTTCTCCTCGGCAGGGGAGCCGCACCGGGCCGGGGGCGTGCGGCCCCTCTAGGAGGGCTTTCTCCCCTGTCCTGGCAATGGAGGGATCGCCTTCAGGCCAGCTGTCTCGCCGTTCCCAGCAGATGGCACGCCGCGCACGCGCGAGGGTAGTAAAGCGACCGTTTTGTGGCCCCCCGGCCATGAGTGGTTACACGCGGGTAACTCTAAGCACCTCGCGACACTGCGCACCTCGTATAAATTTTAAACCACCGCCGGAGTGCCCTCGCAGTGCGTTTTTGTGGCTATAAAACCAGCGGGTATCCCCTCCATGGCGAGCCGCGGCGGCCGACAGCCGCCCCAGGAAATTGGGGCCGACAAGCCGCGACTGATGATTTTGCCATCCGTCGGCACTAAAATGTGACATCAAGCGTGTGATTAGCATAGTTTCGATAATTAATGAATTTCCAACTATGCGCTGTCTATTAGTGGTTTACGATACCCCACTGAACCGAACTGCTTTCCTTCTGACTGGTCCTTAAAGTGAGAATGTGCCTTATTAATGCGTTAGGAATGACATTAAATACTTGATAGCACTATCAAACGGTATAATCATATATCAAATGTCTGCACGCATATATAAACTCACTCATGCGTGCAGCAAACGGCCTGCCTGATTGTCGATGTGATTGACTCGTCGACTTCTATCTCTGGCGCCATCGTGTCTATCTATAGCTGAGGCACGCCAGCTTCTCACACGTGCTGGAGTGGGCGTTACCGTAGTGTCACTGATCAAAGCGTAATAAGACAATGATTAATCAGTTGTTAACACGAATGTTAGCTCTACATCAGCCATTTATTTATTAATACATATAGGCACGCGATAAACTTTGGAAGTGCGTATTTTTGTTTGGCGTTCAAAAGATGCAACAAGCACTATATCATCTGCGCTAGAAAAGGTAGCACGTTTTACATGGTGAATATGAACATCGAAATTTGTCGATTAAATTTTCTGACATTTCCTTGATGTAAAGCCTAGCAACAAATAGCACTTCGTCTTGCAATGAGCATTCCAGTCGAAACGGCCAGTCCGTTTTTCTATACCAACACCATACACCGGAAGTATTGTGTGAAATTTAGTGAATCATACCTCCTAGGTAGAAATGAACTACCTACTGAAGACAAGAGGTCACGAAAGGTCAACATAAATCAGGTCAGAGCTCACCTTGACAAAATGGTCTCAGAGGTCAACAGAGGTCAAAATGATGTGGTCAAAGTCACCCTGACAAAAGAGCACCGGTCGTCTAGGGTCACCAGAGGTCAGCATGGCGCGGCAGAGGTCACGGGACCACTCCGCCTGACAACAGAGCAGCGGTCACCGTCAGTTCCTAGAACCGTTCGTGCGGCGGAGCGGTGCTCTGATCGGCGCTGTGATTGGCCAGACGATCGCCGCCGTCCTCACCTAGATCTGTGTAGAACATCCACCGCTGACCGGAGGCTGCGGTACCAGAAATGAGGCAATTAGAGCGCTCTGGCTGATTTGTGGGTTCCTAGGGACGGTGACATTCTAAGGACCAGAGGAGATAGGTGCCGACTGCGGCTCCCGCTAGGCCGCTGAAACGACCGAACAGCGGCGGTCTCCGCTTCATTGGTAGGAGGTTATTGTTTGTCTCGAGTCCGCCATTAGAGGACACTGCCGCTAAATTCAGGTCGGGTCGGACCGGGCTGGGGCGGGAGGTGCAGCGTCCCTTCCGGCCACCCGTCACCAGTCAATAGCTGCCACAAATCAGTCTGCGTCACCTCCTGCCCTCGCACGGCCCCCGGCGCGTTAATATTCCGTGCACCGCCGGCGACCCAAGAGCGTTCTCGGGCGAAAACAGCTCTCCATCAGCGTCTGTTTCACAATATGCCGACGCCGGCCTTGCGTCGGCGGCGACCAGATGGGCTGGCGTCGCGATCGACGCAGCGCGACGACGGCCGAGACGCCCGGATAAGCCGTCGCCAAGCCGTGTTGGTAGTCGTCCGGCGGCAGGACACTCTCGGAGGCGTCGCCAGGACGTCGCGAGCGCCGCCCGGGTCGTCGCCAAGCCGTTAAAGTCCACTTCATAGATGCACATCGCACAAGGAGTGGTGTCTCGGTGTCATACATGATGTATGGACGTGCGAATAACCAGTCACGCATATGTTACCAGGCCGATTGAACGGGAGGCCGACGCAGACATCTGATCGAAGTGGCGTCTGGCAGAAACGGAAGTGCCGCAGTCATGTTCAGAATTTGTCATGCCATGCTTCGACGAACCAATACGCTTGTGAGTGATGTCCTCGGTCCAACGCATCGAAATGGGCTGATATGTGACAAGGCACGTACACGCTCTGCTCAAAGGAATTCTCGGACTCGATGGACCTTTCAACCCCCTCTACCCTATCCCTCGACCACAAAGGTCAGCGACCTCGGCTTCTGTGCGTCTGCATCAGTCGTGTCACTTTATATGTCATAGTGACCCAGACAAAGCATGCATCACATTCTCATCCGATGAGCTGTAGCGGCCCTTGCCAACCATACTAGCCTGATCCAGAATGATCACCGACCGAACCAATGTCGCCGTCTCTGACGCAGACAGAAATCTTGTAAGGTCAGTCACGCGGACAGTCAGAGCCGGACGAACCCCTTGACCTCGCTGGGCCCTCTCAGGACCCCAGGAGTCAGACGCACGCACGATGCAATCGTGTACCGCACCATAAGCGCCGGTGCCGCGCCTCTGTCGCCGCCGTTGCGCCGCATTATGCAGCAGCTAGCGGGCACTATGAGATATGAGTGGCGACACCTCGCAGGAACACTGATGGTGGCTCCATGAGTGACACGGTCTGTCTTTGAGAGCGACGCGTCCGTCGTGGCGATGGATGACCGCACTCAGATGTCGATCTCGATGGCGGCTGCCGACGTGCCACTGGTCGAGAGAGTTGCAGGAGCATGACGCAAGAATGCGCCGGGATTCGACCGGTGCTCTTTGTTGAGGTGCCTGGACAACGAAGATGACATTCAGTAAGCGCAGCTTGTTACAAGAATTATGGGCCGATCGGGTGATTGAATAAATTCTGGCCGCCACTTCGGGTCAGTGTTGGAGCGGTGAAATTGAAACATGGTTTTTGATTGGGCGGCTCGATGTAGTCATGAAACTGACTGGGAGTGGGAACAACCCAATGACCAGTCGAAGGTATTGATTAATTATGTTAATTATAAGCTCGATTAATAATTTCTTGTTCTACACTGCCCTTTTGGCTATGGCGGCGACGTGACGTGCAAAGTGGGATGTGCAAAGGCGTGCGCTCCCTTTCGACTTTCAAGTGCACATATCTGACCTCATAATTATACTCAGAAATTCAAACGTAAGCATTTACCCATATTGGAGCAGCTTATAGACATTATAGGTTATAGCTTCATCACCATAAGCACACAATCTAGAAGAAAAGCTACGATCTCTGGTACACATTTTCCAAATTTCAGTATCAGCAGAATATCCTAATTGACGTGATGGTATGCTAAATGATCGTCATTAACGGTCACACGGACGAATGCCATGCCGAATTCGTACCCAGAGTAACGGTAAACTTGACTTGTAATTTTACTTACCGAGCTCATTATGATTCCGGAGATGCACCTGTCCAGTGATCGTATACCGTCGCGTCGTTGGGCCGAACGGAAGTAAATTCACAGCCTCGTTTTATCCTGGAATCGGGTGAAATCTGTCAGAAGGTGTCATGAGCTCGTTGAAAACTGAGTTATTATTCGCTGTTTACTGGTGATACAGTATCTTGTTTTGTCTTCATTATATAGGATATATTTTTGCAATGTTTGTAAATCTAATGCACCGTTTATGAGAAGGATGTTAAGTACTTCAGTGAAGTTTAAAGACCAGTATCTACAATCTACATACATTAATTCAATGAGAAGCAGAAGAGCGAGAGGAACAGTTATTTACTTTGAATCAGTGAGTTTTTGAAGTTTTCTACGCTTGCTGGATAAAAAGTGCACGAGTCATTTTATGGCGTAGAGTCTGGCAACTACCACGGGTGAGTGGTGACAGCCCTCGATGACACTTCCCCACACGCTCCCCGTTCATGAAAATCCCGACCACCACCTCCGAAAACGGCCCAACCACGTGTTCCCCCTACCTCGTCCGCATGCCGGCATGCACATCAACTGATCAGATAAAGGTCGAACTCAGACCACAACACAATGTACAACATGGAACTTTGAGGAAGTTTCACAGGTGCAGTACCTACACGTCGTACGCCTATTTTGGGGGGACACCAACGGCAAATGACTGTTGCTATGCGCACTTTTCACACGGCTACCCGCATTGCGATTTTTGGTGCCGCAATGATGGCACAATTACAGCTGTAATGGTAATTTAGAGATGACAGCCCATTCATCACGAGTTGCCAGGCGCTTTGGAGTGCACCAACCCTCATGTCAGTTGTAGAATACCATAAGTAAATAGCCCCATGCAACATTCCCACATCTGTCTTCTTAACACACATACTTTGCACAATTATTATTCACAACATATCCGGGCATCAGGCCATAATTTAGCGTCATGCTGTGTGTAGAAAAAGACATGATAAAATATCGATCATTTCAACTTTCTCAAGTCATAGCGAAACTCCATAGACGGATGCTTACTTTCAGTATCGTGACTCATGTTGATCCAATATGATCTCGGGGTAAACTGTAAACTGAGCTGCCGGTGGCCGCCGAAACACGGTCCCATGAAGAGATGACGTCATGGCAGACTGGCCTGGAGGCGAGCGCCGGAAGTCGGAGACTGCAGCGCGCCAGAGGACGGTAACACCGAGACATGACTGCAGGAGGGAGCGGAACAGGACAACATCTCAAGGAGCCTGACTGAAAATCATAACAATCGAGTCGACAAATGCATGTCAGAAGAAAATGCGATTCTTTAGCACTGCTATCTCGTGGTTTCGGGTGGCGTCGATTGAAACTAAAATGTGAACACTTTTTCTCCTTAGCTATAAGTCGCCCTCACTGAATCTCTCTCTCTCTCTCTCTCTCTCTCTCTCTCTCTCTCTCTCTCTCTCTCTCTCTCTCTCTCTCTCTCTCTCTCTCTCTCTCTCTCTCTCTCTCTCTCTCTCTCTCTCTCTCTCTCTCTCTCTCTCACTCTCTCTCTCTCTCTCTCTCGCTCTCTCTCTCTCTCTCCCCCTCCCTCCCTCTCTTTCTCTCTCGTGGGGCTGACCTGTGTTGCTAACCTTTAAGGGCGGACCTGTGGGTCTAAACTATATAGAGTTGACCTGTGGGGACGACTTGTGGGTCTAACTACGGCACGTGTCGGCAGCTGGTCAATGGAGCTCCGCCGTCGCCCCGGGGCCCCGCCACCGCCACCCCGGGGTACCGCTGGGCAGATGCTGCTCGGACGCGCTGTTGCAATCACTGCAATTGGCGGCGGAGGAAGGGAGGGAGGGCGGGAGCCGGGGGCTGAGACGCCGGGGAGTGGGGAGGGACGGGGTGCACCTCGCAGCTGCCAGCCCTGAGTCGATTATCTTCCTACTCGCCGGCGCGCGCCCGTGATTGGCACTGCACCGGTCATTGCCGACAAAATATGGCAGCCAAATGGAACGACGCATCGCCTTTATTTGACTGCCACGGCAAATGATCACCAATAATCTCGGAAATAATCGACAGAAAATTGACTCGGCGAAAAAACTGGCAGGCGAAAATCGGCTGACGAAGGGCTGTTGACGGGGTCAAATACGTCCAGATTTCGTGATGTAGGTGATGTGGGATGCCAGAAAAAGTATCCGCAGTTCAAACGGAGTCCAGACGCACCCTCCCCTCCCGATGAGGTGCTAGGAGGGGGGGGGGGAGGAAGGATATCGACACTCAACAGACACGAATATCGCCTGCTGGGTCACTGCAAGTATTTCAGACAGACACGGAAGGCGTTTTTCAGGTGCGCGTTTCTTTAGCTGCGAATGTGGTGGCCACTTGTCAGTGTGATTTGTGACACTTTCCGTACAAGTTGCAGACGAAGTTGTTGAACGGTCTAGAGACACGGTATGCATGCCAGGTGCCAATTCGCCCGCCTGAAGTGGTAGTTCGGACAAAGTGGGACAAGTGTCGCCGGCTCGATAAATTAAAATGCAATCCGTCCAAGTCACGAAGTTGAATGTTGTGTGGTCTAACACGGAAGAATGTTATCACCAGTCTAGCTATTTCGTATTGAAAATCTCACACATAGTACATATGCATAACAAAGCACTGACTTCGCACCTTTTGCACCATGAATTGCTTTCGAATTTCCCGCCTTTAACCCTCGCCGGCCGAGGGGGGGGGGGGGCGGGTGCCGCCCCCCATAGGGTTTTTTCGCGATAGCTCCGAACACGCTGGCGATAGAGAGCTGAAACTTGGCATACCTGACCTTTGATCCAAGCCGCATCTTTTGACACCAACCGCATTTTTGGGTCAGGTCAGGTCACTGACCTATGACGTCATAAGTGAACCTCTGCACGGTCTTCAGATGTCGCAACTTCGCAACGCCCTCACTGCCAGAGCACGGTTCGTCGGAAGGTCATCTCAGGCTCAAAAGAAACGATTTATACCATTCGAAAGCTGACGATGCGCTGAATCCGAAAATGTAATTTTTATCAAAATCGATCGATGGCCTTTTTTGAAAATTGCGTTTTTGTAAAAACTTAATAATTTTTTATTCAACGGGCTGTCCCAGACATTCTTGAAAATATAAACATGTATTTTTGAGTTCCAGTGAAAACTGAATGCCAAAAGAACAATATCTAGCGGAGCAATATTTCCAAACATTAATATGCGTCTCCCACAGCCGACAATAAGGCGCAATTACACAGCTCAGTGTCACGATGGACCAAAGTCAGCCACACAGAAGCGTGAAATGACCCTTATCGACTCGCAGACCCGGCGCTCTCGGCCCGCCTGACCGGCCACGGAAAGAACGTTCGGCTCTCGTTTTACTAAACAAATTTCATATTTGTCAGTTTAACTGTCGACATCGCTATTAAATGTATTCAGGATACCTGTGAAGAAAATTCATTGCTCTGTCATCTTCACATCATGCATTAATTTACATTTGTTCATGTCTACTTTGCTCAATTGTGCTTGGTATCATGCCCATATAAGGAAAATTGGCCGCGCTGAAATGTCAGAGGTTGTACCGGCCTCAGCTCCGGTGGAGTGGGGGTAGCGCCCGGTGGGGCAGGGTAACCTTTGACCGGTCGCACGGCCGAGCAGCTGTCACCAGTACAGCCTCTGACAGTGAAACCCCGCTCACTTCCCTTGCGCGGGGACTGAGCGCAGCTGGATGGAACAAAACATGTATAAGAAAAATGTAAATTAAAGCATGTTGTAAATCAAGTAGAGCAATGAATTTTCTTCACAAGTATCCTGAATAACTTTAATAGCGATGTGGACAGTTAAACTGACATATATGACGTTTGTTTAGTAGAACGAGAGCCGAACGTTCTTTCCGTGGCCGGTCAGGCGGGCCGAGAGCGCCGGGTCTGCGAGTCGATAAGGGTCATTTCACGCTTCTGTGCGGCTGACTTTGGTCCATCGTGACATTGAGCTGTGTAATTGCGCCTTATTGTCGGCTGTGGGAGACGCATATTAATGTTTGGAAATATTGCTTCGCTAAATATTGTTCTTTTGGCATTCAGCTTTCACTGGAGCTCAAAAATACATGTTTATATTTTCAAGAATGTCTGGGACAGCCCGTTGAATAAAAAATTATTAAGTTTTTACAAAAGCGCAATTTTCAAAAAAGGCCATCGATCGATTTTGATAAAAATTACATTTTCGGATTCAGCGCATCATCTGCTTTCGAATGGTATGTACCGTTTCTTTTGAGCCTAAGATGACCTTCCGACGAACCGTGAGAGGAGATGTCACAGGGAAATGAAACTTGCAGGATCTAGTATCCATTATGTGTCCCACAACTTGTATATCTCGGATTTTTCCTAAAGGTCATATGAGGTCAGGTCATTTTCGTGACCTCACCATTATAAGTCAATGGGGAAAAATGAAAACTGCTATTCTGGCGCCGGGAACGATCTCCAACTATCTCAAGCACACAGAATCGTGATTTGATGCACTCCTTGCAAGGTTAGATGCGTCACTTTTGCAATGTTGACCTTGCGTGACGTCATTTATGACGTCTTCAAGGTCAAATTAGTTTTTCGTCAATAACTCTTGATCAAATTGAGCTAGCGAGTCGGGGAAGGCACCAATGGACTCAGGAAGGCCTGCCGAATCGAATGATATGCGACATGACCTCTTTCGACCAACTTCGTGACCTGGGGGTGCTGACCTGACCTTGACCTGAGGTCAACACCCCAAGTTGACCTGACCCGGACAAAAAGTATATCATTCGACGCGCCTGAGCGAGGCGAACACGATGCTGCCAAAATAGGCGCTCTGCGGCCGTTTTTGCGAAGTTATTCACCAAAAACTGAACCGTACCTTGGGGCACTTGACCTGACCTCAGAGGTCACCGGTTGACCTAGGACCTTAAAATCGGGTACCAATCTCTGCGTCTCGTAACGGCGCACACGCTCGTTTTTTCCGCGACGCGCTAGCTCCACCAGGGGCGAAACGGCGAGGGGGGGTCGTACCCGCCCCCCCCCCCCTCGGCCGGCGCGTATGTAGAAAACCAATAGGTCCGGCGAGGGTTAACGCCTACATTTGTTCATAGCACCTCAACGCTGTTAGACCCAGTTTGGGACAGGACAACAAACACCAACAAATGTCTGCTTCCCACAGGCGACCTTGGGACTCTGTTCAGACTGAGTCCAGTGCCAGGACTGATCTGCCGCAGTCACATAACACGGAAGGGGACCCGAAACGCACGGAAAGGGACCCGAAACGCTCTGCGCCCATTTAACCCCTGAATGCCGAAAACGAAACACTAATTTATGTCCGAGAAATATCCCGCAGTTATGCATGAAAACGTGTGAAATGGCGCTTTCCCACCGTTCGCGGAGCTTTCAATGCCGTCTGGCTGGGCGGAAGTGTATGGCTAATCCGTGGCGCCCGCCACACGTGAGTCATGTCCCGCGCCGAGCGCTGTTTGGCGCCAAAAGCAGCGCCATTGACTAACGACGGCGTGAAAAACGCGCCAAAGGCCCCTCGCCCGCCGGGAAAGCCTTGGCGCCATTCTAGGAAGCATCCATTCGTGTTGTGTCGGCTTCCATTGAATCCCGTTGGCAACAGTTATACATATGTAGGTCAGATTTGTTTTCCTTAGCAATGTAGTACGTCGCCTTTATGATGCAAGTATAATGGTCGGGCAAGTTTCCTCACGAATGAGTGATTAGGGAGCATCATTAAAGGTCATCGACCTCAGTGATTTTCCTGTATCTCTAAATTCCGGCCACAAAACCAAGCACATATGCTCGCCTGGCTCTGCCAACTGAGCTCAATTGCGCAAGAGAGTAGTACTCACTCCTTGCGTGCGTACTACGAACGAGAATTACACTCGGCCGTTGGACCTCCCTGCTCGGGACACGCTCTCTCTACTCTCACTCTAACCACACCGGCCGGGACATACTACAAATTTACTCGCGTCGTTGTTTACGACGACAAAAACCAGAGCGGCGCCCTTGGCCAGGGGGCGCGATACAGGTTGACCATAAATGTGCCGTAAAATTTTGGGATAATCAGAAGGCAAACCTTGCACAGACCGTGCCACCGCCAACTTCGTAATTATCAGTCATGAAATATCTATGAAAACGGCGTTAAACCGCGTAATAATTTCGCTTTTTTGCCCGTGCGTTGGCCGCGCGGCACCGGCACGGGGACCGAATCCGATCGTAAACCGGGCTGAGCACATTATTGAGACCAAAGTGGAGCCGCCCAGAGGATTCGTGGGGCAGACGGCCGTCCCGGGGCTTTGTTGTTCCCCGGAGAATGCATACTTGGCGTCTGACAGGCAGCAGTTTGTATTCATTATCGTAAATTGTGCCCTCCGTACCTTGTACTTGGCTAGTTTTGTTCCATGAAAAAGCTTCTGTGCCCACCAGGGCAACTGTGCGGCTTTATGTGAGCTGCTGCGCTGTCCATTGTCCCCAGCGTTACCCAGATCCATAGTCAGTTCCCTCTCTGAGCGACCCTCTTTCCTCACTTCCCTTTGCTCTCGTTTATCCCGTGAGATTCCCATAATAAATTCCATTTTCAGTCAGGATTTCTATGTTACGACATAATCGCTTATACACTGCAACTATGCAAATTGCACCTATCCATCATCATCATTGTGCATCATCTATTATTCACCCAACATATTCAATGGTAACATAGCCTTCCCCGATCTATCCTTCTATTCCTCTCCCTCATTTGTTCCTGCAGTAGCTTATTCCTTCCCCGAAGCATCACTTCCTTTGCTTGCTCTCTCCCTCTTCTCTCCCTCCTCTCTCTCGCTCTCTCTCTCTCTCTCTCTCTCTCTCTCTCTCTCTCTCTCTCTCTCTCTCTCTCTCTCTCTCTCTCTCTCTCTCTCTCTTCTTCTCTTCCTCTCACTCTCTCTCTCGCTCTCTCTCTTCTTCTCTTCCTCTCACTCTCTCTCTCTCTGTCTCTCTTCCTCTCTCTCTCTCTCTCTCTCTCTCTCTCTCTCTCTCTCTCTCCTTCCCTCTCTCTCTCTCCCTCTCTCTCTCTCCTTCCCTCTCTCTCCCTCTCTCTCTCTCCTTCCCTCTCTCTCCCTCTCTCTCTCTCTTTCTATCTCTCCTTCCCTCTCCCTCCCTCTCTCTGACTGTTCTCTACTGCTGATTTTCTGGCTGCTCTCTCCCGACTCCCCAGCTAGCAGTGACCAAAGAAACCCTCCCGTCGCTAGTGTATTTTAACCGTAATCAATTAGGGTGTGCGCGTCTGCTCGCACGGCCTAACGCGCCGTGGCTGTCGCAAAAAGCCGTCTCACGCGGCGAACGCGGCGCACCGCCCAGACCGACGCGGCGGCGGGTCGGGCGGACCAGGGCGGACCACCGCCCGCCCGACCGAGCCGCCCTCCTCTCCGCCGCCTTTAGAAGTCATTCAACAGGTAACGGAGACGACACGCAACGGCGAGATGCCGATCTACCCACAGACGCCGACGCTAACGCTGCTTCTTCCGCTTTCCAGGGAGCTGGGAGATCGATCCGGCGACACCCCCTCTCGTCCCCCCTCTGGTTCATCACGACCGGTCACGGTGTCCTCTCCGGCGCGGCGGCCACCGTGACGGCGTCACCTGGTCGTCACGCAGCGTCACGAGGCGTGAGCGTCCAGACGCCGCGTCACGCCGGCCTTGTCTGCGTCCCGGATGGATTGGGAGGTAGGTGGACCCCTGCCGGGTCACCAGGTGGACCTCCGGTTAGGTCTCCACCGGCTGCCAGGAGAGAGACCATGAAGATTGAAAGGCAGGCTATCATGAGCGTGGACACAATCAGGCAGTGAAGTGTTGGGTGTGAAGCACCTTTGGTGATATATAATACTGAACGAGGCCGGTGTAAATAAATTTTCAAGACCGAGGTCCTTACTGAATTTTTGAACGAGGCCGAAGGCCGAGTTCAAAAATCAGTAAGGACTGAGGTCTTGAAAATTTATCACCGGCCGAGTTTGGTATGTATTTTACTGTATGCCAACGATAAAATAATTGTCTAGACCGAAGCTCTTAGCCGTTTTTTGAACGAGGCCATCCCAAAATGTTGACTTGGTAATTCGTTTTTGACCGTGGTCACTTTGCTTACACCAGTTATTACCCCTCAGGCTAATGTATTTGAATAGGCCAGGCATACAGTAAATAGCTCCAAACCGACCGGAAGATCATTTAGCGCTTGCTTTTAACATTTGTCCTGGGATAATCTTTCTTCAATAGATGTGAGCTAGCCTGTTTATGATGCATCCAAGAATGATGTTGTTCTTATCCAACGCACCATTGAACACACAATACATTTATCTTTCAGAACGTGTTTAGTTCATGAGCAATTATGTCACTTTAACAAATCGATGTTGCATGTAATTGCGTGAATAGGACATCTGATTCCAGTGTAGCATAAAATTAAGTCGTTCTCACAGTGCTTGTGACAGCGATCATTAACGGTTAACACCCCTCTGTGCACTAGTTAGGCACAAAGGATATCGGACTGTTTCCACAAGCAATCGAAACCCGTGCTTCTCCCTAGTCATCCCTCATCAAAGCTGGCCCCGGGGCGTTTTGCAATCTACAATGACTGTCTGTCCCTAGTCCATTGCTCGTCACCTTCCCAAGGCCACACTCGCACAAAACCGACCCCGATTTAGGCCGGATTCGTCCCGTTTTGTCCAGTTTTCAACAAAGAGCTCGTCCGACGCTCTCCCCGATGGCGTCACCGTGCACTCTCCCCTCTAGGGGGCCGCCGTAATGATCAGACCGGCCCACTTCGTGAACAGGGTCTCACGCACGACAGCGCGTGCACAGCGCACCGCTACGCGTGTGCGTCTGGTGCGTCGCGCGCGGCGGGGGAGGGGGGTGGGGTCGTCGGCAGGATGGTGGGGAAGAGGGTGGGGCGGATGCCAACAAAGCATCGGTGGGAGGCGAGCATCAGCGACGTCCTCGACGCCGGCGGCGATACCGTCTGAGCGATGGACTGCCGGAGATGGAGCAGCCCCGAGACGACGGGGAGGGAGGAGTGATTCGTACAGGTAAGGCATGTCTCCTCTGACGGAGACAAAACAGCAGACCGAAGACGACTGGGAGGGAGGTGACTAGGGAGGTGGGCACAGGCGGTGTCCCCTGTAAATAAACGTTTGTTGTTGTAGTTGTTGTTATTGTCACCCTCAGCTGGAGGTTGAGGACCTTCCAATACCACCGAGATGCCCATGCAGAGTTCTGAATAGAATCCCTATAAGATGGAGAGAAAACGAAGATCGCGAGAGGAAGCGGTATGCTGGTCGGGAAGTCTGCTCCGGCAAGCATCGCCTTCAGCCCTCACGCCTCTCTGTTCTGAATTCCTGCTTAAAAATTGTTTCCGGCTTCCTTATCTACCGTCCTCTCTATCTCTATCTCTTTCATTTATCTTGTTTTTTTTTCCCATATTGCCCTTCATTTCGTCCTCTCGTACTCCCACCCTTCAAATAATCTTCGCCAGACGCCAGCCCGTCCTCTGTATTCTTCCCGTCCTCCTCCACCTCCCAGGCAGCCAGTTGTTGATATCCTACAGGTCCTTGCAGCCCACGGGCAGCATCACCGCCTCTGGGGCCAACGGCCGTGCATCGCTCAGTTTATGGCGATAGAGCAGCGGAGTTCTGCGAACCTGCTTTCTGGGTCAGTCAAAGGGAGGGGAAGGGAGGGAGGTAGGGGAGAGGAGGGGGACAGACCGGAACTGACAAATGTCAGCCACACGCACCCCTCGACCGGACAGTCGCACTTGTGATGTGTCAACTACAGGATGCCACCCGGCGTGGTTAAAGTCCGCTACATGTAGCGCGTGGGCGGGGTTATGACACGTTGACATCAATGAGGTACGGCTTTGTGTTGAATCGTCAACGAATTAGGCTAAATCAGGGCATGTTTTCTGCTTTGCTTGAAACAATATTTCAGTCGAGATCTATTAGATGTGTTGGGTGGTGGAGTGCTGGCTAGATTAAGTTATCACACAATAATGTGCAAAATTAGGAGTTGGCTCGGAAAGTTTGTTCACGAACAAGCGAAGCCCGTCATATTGCGCTATAACCATTTTCTCGACGATGAACAGAACTAATTAACAAGGATCTCAAAAAAGTCCTAAGCTGCCAGAAGTCGTAAGATTGATACCAAGAAGGCAGCTGAAAGCAGATGGGCGCTCATGCATTGCGAAATCCTACAACCGCACAACTTCACCGCCCCTTCATTTGCATGTCCCAACCCTCCATCACTGCTCTGAAATCGAGTCCAATCAGCCGCCGACCGCAACAGCTTGTTCTCGCCACGGTCAGATCACACCCCCACCGCCTGACCCGGCCCTCCCCCACTTCACCGTCTGCCAAACCGGCCGCAACCACACCAGCCAGTCGACGACGAAAAGCTTCCGCGACTCCGCCGAGGCCCCAAACGAGCTGCCCGCCTGCCACCTGACGCTCGAGGGAGCGTAGATGAAGCTCGACTCTTGCGACAATTAACGTCGACCCTCCACGCGCCCGTCCTGCAATTGTTGCACGACGGCGTAGCGTCGCGTGGCGCCAGGGACGCCGGAAGTGGCCTCTCGTGGCTGATGGTCTGCGAGTTTCTTGGGCGACCCCGCGGCGGCGGCGGCGGCGGCGGCGGCGGCGGCGGCGGCGGCTTAGATGAGGCTCTGGTTGCGTTATAAGCGGTCATCAGGACCACCTGCAGTGGAGGTGCCCGGCGCGCGGCGCCCGACTGACTGCCCCAGGCAGTGGCGGCCGCCTCTGTCGGCCTACTGACCACATGGTGCCGCACCAATTAGGCAGGTGCAGGGGTCAGCAAATCTGGCAGATTTACATCGCCCACGGCCCGCCGCGGGCGGCCATCTGTCCGCAGAGGCGGCAACACCTCTGTGTCAGCGGCACACCGCCGTCCGCCGCCGGCCATCGGGCTTTATTATGAAAGAAAACCGACCCACAATTTATGCGCGGAGTGGAAGCCACCAAGGCCGGTCAGGAGAGCACAGACAGGGGAGACACAGAGCCGATCAAAATGCCAGGCGTCACAGTCAAGCACGCGCCGCGCGCCACACGGTGACGGCGAACGGTGAGTGAGGTGATGCATCTCCCAGTTGTTTGGACGGCAGCGGACCTGTGTCTGGTCCGGCGCGTGACCTGCCGAGGCGACTTAGCGCCACTGATGTGCCATGAACAGCCGGAAAATCGGGCAATATCTGACTGACTAGCGGCCCAAGACGTGATGAGCCAGGCGCGTGAGATAACATTGACCAAACTAAGTGCTCCAGTAACCACTGATCATTGCAACACACGCGTAAGGTGTCTGTCTAGAATCAAAGCAGCGACGCCACAACAGCCCTTCAGCTTCACGCCGCTGCGTTAGTGGATCTGATTATTGAACAAATAGAGCGCGTGACCGTGACCGCTGCTCTGAAAATAGACCAAAGGTGGGAATCGCGTCCGCGTAACGCTACCTGACAGCATTTTCCTGCAAAACAGCGGCCTGTGATGGCTGTGGCGCAGCTTTGAAGTGATGGACGCAGCCGGAGATATAACGCTCTGCCGACGCCTCCTCTACTGACGGCAAAATCAGCCCGCCAGCTGCTCCGGTAAGCCAATACCTGGATAGTTAGCTCGTAGTGCCGCTCGCACTGATGCCAGGGATTTGAAGGGACAGCTGCTAGACTTGCTGCAGGATCTGTTCCACAAGCAAGTTGGCGCGAGTTACATTACGCATCCTGTTGCTGTCGGCCTGGCCCGGCGTTGAAGCACGTCTTCCTCGCATGTGGCTGATTTGAGTATTATGCTTCTGATTAAGATCTCGGGCGCGCTTGTCACCTGGTCCCTTCTTGATCCATTTTCCCTCCAAGTCTCTCGTGCTCGGTAGATGAGAGCCCCGCGGTGGCACGCCTCATAACGAGGGGCAGGTGCGCCCAGAGGTTGCACGCTGCGTACGGAACAAATCCTCGCCGATTTGTTAAAGTGTGTCGCGCGCCGCCAGTGGTCCGCCCGCCACCTGTCAGGTTGAAGGCAGGGGCAGGTGGCAGGGTAAGATTGGGAGATTGCCGTGCCGCTCAACCCCATCCCGGCTATCCAGGGTGTTTTTTATCGCTCTGTTTATAACGTAGTGTGCAGCTTGTTAGGTTACTGGTGCTATTCGGCCTGACGTCCTTGTTATTTATTTGTTTGAATGCATATGAGTTTGAGTTTGAGTTGAGTTTGCTGGTTCTCCATTTCAGGCTCTAAAAAAAAACTACATAGACCAAATAAGACGCCAGAAAAGTGATGGTAAGGGAATTGGTCGACATTCGTTCCCTAGTGTTTCCTAAAAGGGAACATTAAGAAACAGTTGTTCTCAAAGTTTCAGAGTAGATGCAGATAGTCCATTGTTCTTTAGTGCTTTCGTTGGTAATGTTCTCGTTCCTCTTAATTCTAAGGGCGATCGCTGCTCTTGTTCACTGCGTGTAAGCTGTCCAACCTAATGCTTCTAAAGTGCTGTTTCTATGCTTTTCATCAATTAAACTAGCAACGAACTGCTAACTTTGGCAATTGTCCCACACGCGGTCAATGGCTTTGCAGAACTTGCCCCGCCTTAATGGCCACCACTATGAAAAACGCAGCGAGCTCGCAGTTCTCGCGCGGAGGACAGAGTTTGTTTTTCCAGTGGCGAATCGCACTCCTTTTTCATCGCGACCAAAACAACGGCGCTCTGCGTCGCCGTGTTGGGGGCTCGGTGAGGTCGCTTCGTGAAGTCGTTGTCCCGTACCGCTCTGAAAAACGGCACACTGCGGCGGCGAATAGTGTTAGCTCTCACCAGACGTCAGATTTGCGAGCGAAATCAGAATTCAGCCCGAAAACAAGTGGAGAAGGTGCCGGATTTGGAAGTGGAATGTATCGTATTTGGAGGAGGTTAAGTCAGATTCAATCGTTCAGAGAAAGGAAGAGGTTTGATGGATAGCAGAAGGAGCAAATGTTATGCGCGGTCGGGGACCTTCGGAAGATGAACTGCCGAGCTTTGGCAGACAATTGGAGGCCAGATGTCAAAGAGTCAATTCCAAATCTGCTTCGGATAAAAATAAGAATTATAGATATTTCTTTTGATTCAGAATTAAAACTCGCAACTATACGAAAGCTTGCACAATGTACAGTGAAGGTTATTTAGGCATTAGGGCGTTAATTATGTTTGCAAAAGTTCGCAAATTGATAAAGATAAAGTAATGCACTTAAAGCATAATCATTGCTAAGAATGCCATGCTTATTCAGACTCGCGAAAAATGGAATGAAAGCTAAAATGACACAACGAAACCTGGATTTGAAAACATGGACTTTCACAATTTTGCTAGGAAAGTGGAAGAACATCAACAAATACAAATCACAAACGCAGGAATAGATTAGTCATTAGCCATTCCAGTGCAACATACAGGACCTCCCCAAAGCCTGCGGGACCTACTACTGGCAAGTCAGCCCCTCATGTCTGCTCAAGATCGCCCCAGGTTCATGAGGGACCACTCGGGACTGCCTGGCGTTCCAAAGTGGGCGCTAACCGACTCGCCCCGACCGGCAGGGCTCGTCCGAACCCATTCAACTGATTTACGCCATCCGCGGACAAAACCTACACGCCGTTCCGAAGATTTAGACAGGGAATGCCGGTGCTCCGGTTACAGATCCATCACTGGCGGGCCGTCGAAGGGTTGGCCGGTCGGCCGGCAGACGGGTCTCGGCGGCGCCCCCCGGCCGGGCGCCCTCCCGGACCGCGGCGCGACCGGCGCCCCCCGAGCGCGAAACGAGCCCATTTGGGCGTCAATGAGCAGATTAGGCACAATAAATTCAATTTGTGACGAGGGCCAGGAGAAGGGTGACCAGAAAAACGGAGCGCCGCCCGAGGGCGGGGCGAGCTGGGCCGTATTGTTTGTCACCGGCGTTTGAGGAATGGTACCGCTGGACGTTGTTGCTTGTGATCGTAAATCACGGCGCCGAATAATAAGCGCATAAACAAGCAGACAGCAGGGAGAGGACAGATCAAGCACTGAATGCCACCCGCGCTTTGTGTGACGCAGCCTAAACTGCCACCGAAAAAGGCGTAGGAAAGGCTACTGAATGTAGAAAGCCCGGCTAGAGCCGGAGAAAAAGGATGATGTATGACGGTGTCGGAGTCAGGGGTCAATGACATGCTGTGAACCAGAGCCACGTTCAAAACATGACTTCCAGAGGAATGCGAAGGCCAACAGGTGCTCTGCACCATTGGTAATCCGAGCACCCACGCAGTTATTGAACCCAACACTCTGCACAGGTGTCATTCACTGCAACAGCCGACGTAAATCAATAGGTGCAATATCCTTGCACTGAAGTTTGATATCCGTAACTCAGGACACACGGAAACGCTGAAGTGTCGTAGGTCTTATACCCATGGCCTATGACTTAAAAATGGCCCAAGCTGCATTGGTCCTGCCTGTACAGTCTGCCGTCATCCACCACAGCTTTTATTTATCTGTTTTCTCACGACATGCATGACCCATTTCACCCGTGACGACAATGTGTCGTAAACGGAGTGAGACAAAAGTGGTGCACCATTGAGGACAAAGACAAATCGGCTTGGCTGGCAGGCATCGATCGCCAATTTAGCGCTGCAGTCCACTCACCCAATAACTTGGTCAGCTTTTTCGCTCGACCGACATGACAAACAACTGAATTAACCAATCACATAAATCATTTCCATCGAACAAAAACCCGGTCCGGCAGAGGCCACCCCCAATTTGTTGAACGAATTGCAGTGTGAGGGTCGCGAGCGGGGACTGGAATCGTGATCCATCGCTACGAAGGAAGTTGTATCAACTGCGTCACTTGCTGTTGCATAACATCGTCACAACACAGTGCCGTGACGCTGCATTCACAATCGTGACAGGTGACGTGTGATGGCGAGATGTAATGACGTGATGGTGTGATTACGAGCGAGCGAGCGCAGCGAGCGAAGTGAGTCTTTTCAATATAACGGAAAAATCTCAGTATGAGCGGCCCGGCCCGGCCCGGCCCGGCCCGGCCCGGCCCGGCCCGGCCTGTAACGCTTTTGAGAGGCTTATATCTCAGCAACCGCTGGACCGATTGGCCTGCGGTCTTTTTTGTTGGGTAGCCCCATCCCTTCTACCCCGTAATTGACTACTTTTGATACATCTCAGTGACCGTCGTGGCACGTGCCACGTGAAAAGTCAAGGGTGTTCAAGCTGTTTTGCAAAAGTAGTGATTTTGAGAGGCTCATATCTCAGCAGCCGCTTGGGCGATTGACTTGCGGTAATTTTTGTAGGGTAGCAGCATCCCTTCTACCCAAAATAGGATACTCTAGATGTATGTGGGTCACCTCCAGTGCACGTGCAAAATACAACAATAAGAGGTGCCAAATTTGTTCCCATTTCAGTAACTCGGTAATCACTGGGGCGATATCGCTGAAACTTGGCATACAGGTAGGCACCCACCAGGCAATGCATTCCCATGTGTTGCGGTTAGGGTGCTACTGCACGTGCGCACGTGCGGGGGGCGTTTCCAGATCTCGAGAACGGCTGGGCCGATTGCGCTCAAATTTGGTACACGGTTGGGGACCGGTTAGTAGGGTGCCGTGCAAAAGTCATTTTTGACCCCGTTTGCACGTGCGCACGTGCAGAATGCCCCTTCCAGATCTCAGGAACGGCTGGGCCGATTGCGTTCAAATTTGGCACACCGCTAGCGACCGGTTAGAAGGGTGCTTTGCACAAGCCCGTTGAAAGTACCCTCTCGCCCTTCTGCACGTGCAGGGCTCACTATCTCGCTCTACGCTGTGACTCGATGACCCGAGTCTCACAACCCCCTACTACCCACCGCTGGGGATGGGTCGAGGGGGAGGGGGAGTCACGAGGGAGGGGTGACGCCGTCAGAGGGGCGCCGAGCTGGCAGGTGTCACAGCGCGTCACACGGGCGCGTCAACCGTGACGCTGACGACGGCGTTCCGGTCGGCAACGCACCGCTGCCGGCGCCGGGTCTGCCCCTGCCCCTGTCTGTCTCCCCCCGCTCCCCTCCCCCGCCGGGCGTCGGACCCCGTGTATGGCGGTACAGCCTATCCGCCCGGCGGCACAGTCTACCCAGGCGGCGGCGGCGGCATGGTTCAGCCGACGACGGGGCGGGGCTGTCAATACGAAGAGAAAGCCTCAGAGACGCCGCGTCTCAGGAGAAAAAGGACCACCGAGAGGACTGGAAAGGTAATCACGCAGCTCAAAGCGCCCAACGGAACGCGACGCGACGGCTGACAGCTTGCTGACGGCGCGAAGAGAAGGGCACACATGGCCGGCCGTCACCCCGTCTACATGGATGACAGACGGGTCGCTTAGTTTCCAGCGGATCTCGTGGCTCGGGCGCTGTTGCTAGGGGAGTTTTCGGACGTCTCTGGACGCCGGGCGCGGTCACAGGGGCCGCGGTCGCGGGAGGTGAACCGGTTTCATCGCCGACTGTCCGTCACAGAGCGGGGTACGTCTGATATCGATCCATCACCTGAGGCGTGGGAGACGGGGAGGCCAGACAGACCTCAGCCTTGACACGACCTCAACCACCCGGTTTGGGACAAGCCGGGCGGCAACTGCACCGAACTAACATGTTCCAGAGACCTGACCGGCTTGATCTCTTCGAGTTTTTGGGTAGGTGGTGAGCAGTGGCAATCTCCAAATCCGCTTGGTGATGTATAACACGAGGAATGTCGACATATCACCGCCGACGATGCTGCTACAATCGGCAGCAGGAAAGGCAGCACCGATTTATAAAAAGCCGACATTCTGACGTCTTGTTCGGTGTTCGATGTCAGGACAGCGCCGAACGTCTGACAAATGATTGCGCACCGTGGCAGCGTAAAAAAACTCGCGACAGCCGGTCGGATCATGCGCTAGACAGATTAACTCACTTCGTGCGAAACATGCTATGTGACAGCTGCTGGTGGCCTAAAAACATGCCCGGTCGCTGACAGTGTCGCAGCGACCCGGTCGGTGACAGGCAGCCATGTCCTGTGACCGACACCTGACACTAAAGTCACCGGCACATGACACCAGTGTCACCAAAATTTGACACCGCGTGTCACTGAGGAGATGAAGCGTTCTTCGTCGCGGGCTCAACGACATTCGAAATGTGCACCAACTGACAATAATCGGCAATGGCTGTCTATGTAGAGTCAAGAGCCCAGCAACGAGAGGGACTGGAAAAGCTTATAGAGAGGAGTAAAGATGTTAACGCTCATATTTTAAGTTCTAAAATGACATAATTTGATAGGCGTCGTTGGTTTTAATTTACAAATTATAAAAGCCATACCATTAAGATAATGATCTAACTAAATCTAACATTTTCATCAAACTGCCTTATTAGTAAAACAGCAAAAATTAAACCAGAAAAGAAACGAAAATAAAACGTACGATGCCGTTCTTTGATATTCGGATTCTCAACTTTCTATATCCAGGTTTTGACCCGCGCCCAGATGGGGTCTGCCGAGCAACGCGGTCTGATGGGGGGGGGGGGGGGGGGGGCATTTTGGCCCCCCCCCTCAGATCTCGAGAACCACGCAACATAGCGACAAGCGGTAAACGGTGTTGGATAGCCCCAACGGGGAACTACCTTGTGACCCAATTTTATTGACCTCGGTCAAACCGATGACGTCAAAGGTCAGGTCAAAGGTCGAATTTTCACCGTTTACAGGCATTTCAAGAAATGCGTTGTAAAAGCGAGTAAAATGCATTTCATTGAAAATCGTCGATGAGGAAATGTTCTTGAAACACATATTTTGCTATTTGAGGTCACTGATACCAGGTCAGTCACAGAGGTCAGGTCACTGGGGGGGGGGGGGGGGGTCACAATATGAAAGTGTCGTGTATTACATGTTTTATGGTCCATTTTACATGACAAATGCGATTATGTGGGTCAGACAGACTTAAGGGCCAGCTTAGGTCACGTTTTGGTAAAGGTCAGGTCAAGGTCAGGTCAAGGTCAGGTCAAGGTCAGGTCAAATTAGGTCAAATTTCAAAGTTGATATTTTTACATAAAATGGGTATCAATTCGATGCAGCTCGTCACGGGGAGTTCGATGGTGTTCTCCGTTTTGCGCTACGAGGTCTATAATTGCTAAAAATTGAGTTAAAAAAATTGACGTCATCAATTTTTAACAGTTTTTTCGCTATAACTTGGCCAAAAAAAGAGGTATCGACCTAAAATTTGGTATGTATATCGAAGAGCGCAGGGAATATCACATATATTCCGGTTTTTCGAAATTCGAAAAATTTTTGGATTTTTTTTTGAGTTTTTCTAAAAAAAATCATTTTTTTATTTTTGGGGGTCAAAATCCCAAAATTCCGAAAATCCGAGATAGCAGTTTTGTAGCGCCGTCTTTTCTCTACACAACCACATAAAGAACTTTAAAATTGCTTGTTAACTGTAGAATTGGTGAGCGTTTCAAGATGTCATGTTTTTTGCTCATTTTTACTCGAACATGATCTCAGTTTGACCTCACTAACTCCTGACCTGAGGTGACCTGTGACTTGAAATTTTGTGTGAAGGTGTCAAATTGATGCCCGGTAAGGTATCGAAAATTTGGCGGCGCTGCGCGCCGCCGTTTTCTCGCTATTTAAGAGAAACCACAGGGGGGGGGGGCAAAATGCCCCCCCCCCATCAGGGCGCGGGTTAAGGGTGGCGCAATGTCTGGGAGCCCTGTGCGAAACACGGCCTAGCTGGCAGCTTATACCAGTGACCTTAGCACCTGTCCAGAGAGGCTGGCAGTGGTGTCTGCCCCCCCCCCCCGGCGTCTGGCCGGGGGGGCTGTTCCGTCAGTAGGCCGTCGTCGATCACAATGGAATGGTGTCGCTCGCCCAGGGCGGCAGGTGCGTGGGCGGGGCGTGGGAGGGGCGGGGGCGGACACCTTGTCGTGCCCGGTCACCAGACAGGGTCAATGACCTCTGACCAGGTCACTCACCTCTGGCTAGATGACGACTGTCCAAGAAAAGCAGCTCAGAGGGCTGCCGTCGGAGAAAACTGCAATGATCTCCAAATCGGATATTTGTCACGTTTGAAGCCTTACTGCTTTCAGTTATACTTCTGCAGAAGACCACAGACCGACGATCCCTCGTGTTCGTGTCCAATACCACTCGATAAAGAAGGTAGTTTTCAGAACAGGTGAAACGCCTTATATTCTTAGAAAACCTGCGACAAAAAAGATAAAGCTTACCGCAACCAACTTTGCCAAATACAATGTAAGATTGGGACTGCGAGCGAGTGCTCTCATTTTCCATAAGCTCAAACAGTTAAGTTGAAAGCGACGTCTTTTTGTTGTTTCGAGATCACTAGGCCTGCTTGCTCGAGCATTGGCTCAAACCAGACCTTCCATGTCAAATGTTAAATTCGATGTTTTAATGTTGTTGGTGTTTCGATGTTTGTTAGTTCCAGTCAGGGAAGACAAACAAGCCTGAACTAGCCAACACAAACACCCATGCCAGGCTGCGAACACTTCGAAAGCTGCGAGAGTCATCACTTGGTGAGTCATAACATCACGCAGAACAGTGTCTACATATAAGTAAAACAATATTTGACCTTCAGGAACAATGTTTCGTATCAGACAAACCGACGCACGCAATGTTTCCACTGACCATGCATATCGTTAATTCCGGACATCACCCAGCCATCACAGGACGTCGTATCTGTCACTTTCAAATGCTACAGCAATTGTCAGGTGTCTTATTCACCAAGCTAGACAGTAGACACAATCTTTGCATATATTATTATAGACGGGCGAGCAGGTCCAGCGTCTCATGAAGGTCGCGTTCAGAGAACGAACAAGACGTGCTCGAAGGAAGTTGTATGTATGTTTGTATGTATTTGGACGTGTTCAACGTCAGAACCACCTACCCTAGCTCTATTCAAGACTGAACAAGCTCTGTGTAAAGTCTGAGATGGCTTTGTCCAAAAGCTGAGGTGATTCCGCCCAAAAACTGAGAAGCTGTGTGCAAGGACTGAACTGGACATGCTACTTAAAAAAGTAATCCAACAGTTGACTGCTGAACAGGCAGCGTCCCAGGTCTCGGCGATACCAAGCCCCAGTGTCTAGGTGTGATCGACGTCATGGGGTAACAGGTGGCCAGCGGAGCACCGCTCATCGATCACCGCTGCATTCATCCCAGAGGAGACCCGGCCGTCGGCGGCGACAAGACTGCTTCCCCCACGAGTTAGTGTCACAGCACAGGGACTTCCGCGGTTCCCACCACAAGGTCGTCCGTGCCTTCCGCTTCTGGTGGGAGCCCGAGTTAGAACACCTGTCCGCTGTCTAGGTCCTTCTGAAAGTGGCCGAAAGAAGACCAGCGTGCCGGTAGAGTCGGTCTTCTTCTAGCCTTCCTTTCGGTGGTCGCTAGCCGCTGGGCTTTCGGTGGTCTTTGGCCCCTCGGTGGTCTTTGGCCCCTCAGTGGTCGCTGGGCTCTCTGTGGTCACTGGGCTTTCGGTGGCCGCTGGCCTCTCGATGGATGTTGACCTCTCAGTGGTTGTCAGAATTTCGGTAGTTGTTGGTCTTCCGGTGGTCTCTGGTCTGTTGGTGGTCTCTGGCTCAGTGGTCGCTGGCCTCTCAGTGGTTGTTGGCCTCTCAGTGGTTGTTGGCCTCTCAGTGGTTGTTGGCTGGCTAATGGCACGCCCTGGCACTGACCCTGGTGTGTGCCTCTGGCCAGTTGGTTACGCGCCCAGTGAGGCCCTTCCGGCGCCTACGTAGCCAGACTGACCCAGATCAGACGGAGCCAAAACTCGCGCGGGGCGACATGGTCGTACCTGCTGAACTGGGGCTGCCAGGCTATCTGCGGCTCGAGGGGGCGTCTGATTCATGGCCGACCCACGGTGATCGGGAATAGGTGCCGTCTCGCGCGTCGACAGAAACGAGTGATGGAGCCTTTGGCAGACGAGCGAGCGCCTGTGGCCACGGCACACCTGAGAGGCTGGCTGGTTAGCTGTCATGTGGGAATGAGGTTATATATGAAACAATATGTGAAACTTGTGTCAGCATTTTGGCAATCAACAGCAATAACTTTGGCGAGGGAAAGGTGATGTGTTTATTAGTTTTTATAGCCGAAATATATTGTCACGTTCACGACATCTATATCGAGCGAGTGCTCTAATAGAAGTGAAGATCGGATGGTATGACACTGAGAAGCATCATTTGTAGACACAGATCATCTACCTGCAGAAAGAAAGAAAAAAAACGAAACACGTAGCTCGAGACATCGTCCGTCAAACACAAGAAATCGAACAAAAGACACCCCAAAATAATCTGGCAGTCTCTGAGGCACGCGCTGGGAGCCCCCAAAAACGGCACAGAGGAAGCCTCAAGTCACCCTCTATCGCCGCTAGCGCCAGCTGCGCCGCAATTGTCTGTCTGCCGGCTGGCGCGCCGCTGACGCCGCCGCCGCGTCCCCGGAGATGTGGCGATGGACGCGCGTCGCACAGAGACGCCCAGCCGTGTTTTTTGGCCGGCGTCGCGCGCGCGCACAGCCGCGCCACAGCTCCAGGTCATTGTCGCTCGCCCGGGGGCCTGAAATAGGCGCTCGGGGGCGGCAGCGCGCCGTTTGTCGTCGCCGCGCCAGGTATTGCGCGGCGCGGACACGCTGCGCCAGGAGCCGACTAATTGTCGTCCTGTCGTGTTTCTTCTGTTAGCCGTGTGCAGTGCGATGATTGGAGCATCGGCAAATGGGGACTCGTATTTCGCGCGAACGCCGCTTGCGCTGTTTGGCTTCCGCGCGCTGTTTCTTGTGGCGCCGAACTGTTTGAAGAGGTAATGGTTCAGCTTCCGCGTTGTTCGACCAGGTGCTTCGCCACAAGGTGGCGTTTGTTTTAGAGTGCATTGTGGTGCTCTCAGAGAGTGGGAGCGCGCGTCCGCTGTCAGAGATGAATTCACAGAACAATGCACAAACGACAGTGAGTAGCTGTAAAAGGGCAATTAAGCTAAGCAGCTTGCCAACTGACATTCAACCATCAATCACCAGTATATCAACTGCATCGGCTCGCTAATTATCAGGGACGGTTGACTCAACTAGTACATTGTATACAAAAATAGCCGTATCGTTTTCGTTTAAGTATGTTCTATCGCTGTTCTATGATAGAACAAATAAATTAAATATGTATCAGGCTTATTCTGAGCCGTTTGATTGCACCACGAAACCACACGTTTTTTTACCTGATGTTGAGAGGGATCGATTTAGTGAACTTGTTCCAGCCTGATGCAGTCTGACCGTTTTAAATTTTAATCGTGTTTGTCCAGGTTCTGCTTTTCCGTTTCGAACGGCTTACAACTGGTAACTTTCCTCCCACACATTTATTCTTTTGCAAACGGCTCTCGCAAAGCAAAGCACTTTCTCATCATTGTTTTCCGTTGAGCTGGAGCTAAGACGCTGTATGCCTCTCGTGTCCCACGGAACCAGCACGGAACCACCAATTGTGATGTCATTAATGCTGATTGTCATCAATCCACGCCATGCCTTGCATTCGGAATGTTGAGAAGCAAGTCATAAACGGAAGGAGACAAGATCGACTTTCCTGTTAGGCGGTGAACTGACAAGACAGGCCACAGTTTCAACAAATATGTAGTCTAGCTGGACGACTTGCAAGGCGTCATTCAAGGGGAGCTACGGGGGCCAAACATCACGATACCGTCAAATGTTATCGCATAGGAGGATCATATTCCGACAACTACTTCCGCCTTCAGTTTGCAATGATGAACTGCAACGATGGCAGATTCGGAAGGACTGCAATGTCTGCGACAGTGGCGATATTTTGGAATGAAATGACGGAAAGGCAGCCACACTGCTGACATGCTGTCCCCAGTCCTCAGTTCTCACAGTGAGATTCGCTTTGTTCAACCAAAAGAAATCGTCGACTTTGCAAGCAGCCTGTGTGTTGCGCAATGTCGTGTGTTATTTATAGCGTGGGCGGTATGTTTGAACAAATTACATCTGGATAAACCGGATTGTGAACTAAGCCATCTCGCCTACGTTGTCGCTCCGACCTGTCCACTCGCATTCCCTGTCTAGCTGCACCGTTTTACTACGAAGTGCACTCTGAATTCTGATCGGGGAACAGGTTTCAAGTGGGTTGTGCACAAGGCGACGATAGAGGACTATCAGTGAGCTCCACACGTAACAGTGAGTACTACAGTGTGAGCCGCGATCCGGTCAATGCGCTGTTGTCGCGCGGAACTGCCGTGCTTCCCTGATGCTGATGGCTTTCTGGTGTTGAGTGGAGCTGGTCGATGATAACATTCGTGCTTTTTCAGACCACTATGATTCATATGTAGTGACAGCTAGGTATATGGGAACTAGGTAAACCTTAGCAGAAAATAAACTGGGAATGCATTTACACCGAGACAGTGTTTGTTGTTGATTGTGACTTAGACCTGAGGATTGTGAAGTGCCTAGACACGTTAGACCCGAAACTTGCAGTTGCATAGCACGACATACAAATGTCTCACACCCTAGCGTGATTCAGTTAGATTACTCGACTACAGTAAGACTAGACTGCTCGCTAGTAACGTTTCCATGCAGGGCATAGTTTCAGTAAAACCTGCTTTTAAAGCTGCACTGAGCAGAGAAAATTCCGCCTTGAAATGAACATCAGCAGCTACCGGAAGGTCCTCTTTCTGGATTTAAAACCTTCCGCTTTGAACATGTTTCCTGACGAAGAAATCCCTTCCTGCAGGAACACAATTAGACTAAGCACGAGCTGGGCGCGTGCGACAGCGGCGGCAGTGCGGCATTTCCGGCGCGCCGCCACGGCGCCACTGCTCGTCAGCTGTGCGCCGCGCTCGCCGCCAGGTGCGAGGCGCGCCGTGCAGAATGACGCGGCGATTCGGCGGCGATGGCGGCGCACAGAGACAGACGGCCCCTGCAGACGGGGCTCCGGCAGCCGCCGAGAGGCGTCCAACGCAGACAGTTATCGCCTCACAACGCGAGCGTAACTCTATCAAACGTGGCACTCTATTTACCGAACGCCACGAGAGAAAGATCCTGATTGAACTATGCATGTTACCACAGTCTCATAATCGCCATTCAACAATCATCCTGAGCATTATTTGAAAAAAAGATGCTCAAAGTCAGTTTCAAAACACAATTCGTCGCCGAAAAGGTGTTTCAGCGTTGTTTCAGGCGACTCACGGCAGGCGTTTTGCCGTCAGTTTCGGTCAGCCAGGCCATTCAAACTCGGCGAGAGGCCGTTGCCAAGGCGAAAGCACCTCACATTGCCGCATTTGGAATGTTGATGACGGCCGTTGAGCGGCCGGCGGCGCCGGGCTGCGCGGTGATTGATCAAAGGGCTCAGTGGCGACGGCGGCACACCTCACACTGCCAGCCTCATTATGCAATGATTTAGGGCTGGTGAACCACCAGGCTGACCACCAGCGGGCCCGTCTGGTGCGCCGGTCGTCCGACCACAGACATGGCCGCCATCGGCGCATCTCCGACAGCTCGGGGCGGCTCCTGCACATCCGGCAGCACGACCAGCATCTCCAGCCCCGAGGACGCGTCGAGCCGCGCAGAGTGACGCTCGAGATGCCTGGCACAGTTAGACGTCTGACACGTTACCGCTCGCCAGTAATGAACGTGTGTGCAGCCGAGCCTGCAAGGAATCATTTGCCGGTGGGGGAGACTGTGCGAAAATACACGCAGTGACCGGCGCAGCGGCGGCGGCGGCGGCGGGGGCAGACGGGTTGCGCAACCGACTATCGCACCCGCGGTGTCTGCGTGCGGTCTGCCAGCGGAAGGAGCCCGAAGGCCAGGTGCCTGCTTCGCAGCGCTGATTAATCTGTTAAAAACGGCTTAAGTTATTAGCGCCGCCGCGGCCGTTACAGTATCTGGGGGGCGCAGTCAGTCTCATTTCGCCGTCGTTTGTCAACAGCCGGCGACCATCAGCAGGCACTGATGAATGGCGGCGACGACGGCGGAGCGCCGGCTCCTCCAAAACAAGCGGGCCAGTGCCACCCGGCGCAAGGACACGCCCTCTTCCGCCCCCGCCCCCTGTTCTCCCTGTTCTGACCCCCCTCTCCACTCAGTTCCGCCCCCTTCCTCCGGCTAAAATAAGGTCTGACGCTCCACATCTGAAGAAGTATCGCTGACCTACTCGGTGAGGCGAGAGAAAAAGAATAAGCTCTGTCAGAGTCATTACAATGCATTCAGAGCACAGGGACAGGAGATTGTCGAAACACCAAGGACCCAGTCAAGCCAGTGACCGCATTGTGGAACACCACGATAGGCATCGTCTCTTGAAGAAGAAAAAAAACATCCAGAACAGTTTCTCCAATCCTCTGCGTTCTCTCAGGAGCGCCTTCCCACAAAAACACCGCCTGCGGCTGTGCTGTCGCGGTCAGAAGGTGACTGCCGGCCGACCAGACTCGAGAGCTGTCAGTTTTTTAGCCGACATGCCGGCATTTGCCGCGGACCACCGGGTTCGTTATGGTAATCCGTCAGCTCGATGACGTTTGTATTCGTAAAAAACGGACGCCTGATTTCGACCGGAATCGGTATCGGGTGTATTTTTTTTTTTGGCGTCGGTGGAGATCTGAGAGCGCCTGCCGTGCTGAGAGAGCGACAGCCCGCTCTGACGTAACCCGTAGAACAGGGTAGACGGGCCTCCTCCCGAGCCGATAACAGTTAATGTCAAAGCACACGTCTCACGATTTCGTGTTCCCCTTTACATCTCATGGTCATTTGACATGCCGGCCAGACAGTGAACTATGTTGTGGATCGGTATTTTATTGCCCTCGTTTTATCGAGAAAGGGAATCTTTAAACCCGGCCAGATAAGGCGGTGAATGATTTGCTGGGACTCTATTCTTTTCTATGCAGCATTCGTGTAACAGTTGACTATACAAGCATATTTCTCGCTTCAACTGTAATTTTTATGAATTCATTGTCGCACACATTATTTCATTGGCTTATTAGCGTTACACTCTGACTTCATAAGACATAAGCGACTGCTCAATTGCTCATTTTTTATTGTTACATCAACGGACGTCGGGCGCTTTCACTGCCAGAGTACTAGACACGAGAAACATGAACTATCGTAAAATACCGAGTCAAAAGAGGCTATGCGCTCTCTCAGAGTCACTCCGTGTCCGCCCTTTGTCTTCAATGGTAACCAGACAGCGTCTCGTCTCGTCGGGCATTCTCCGCCGCCGGTCGCCAGCCGGAACCCCTCGCCGGCTGCAGACGGTCCTATTTTTACGCGCCCGTCGCCTCCGACGTCGTCCAGCTGTCACCCTCTGCAACATCGAGGCCGGGGGGATCCAGGGCGTCGCAAGTCCATCTACGACACGTCGCAAGTTACGACACATGTCCCGTCGTAAGTTGTGTCGTAGCGAAAAAGGAGGGATGTTGAGGAAAGAGGGGTTTGTCGGAGGATACGACAGAACGTAGCTGCGACAAGGCTTAAATACCCGCTTTACTCGAGAATTTAAAAGGCTACACGATCAGCTGATCCCGTAGTAAGCGTCAGTAAGGTCGAAAACTCTATCAAGCATAAAGGAACATTCGCCCTTCTGGTTTGCGAGCTTATGAGACAGCCACTTCAAGCATGTTCTCTGATTCTGAAGCTTTGTCTCAACTGGGTGACTTGTGGTTGCTAACGCTCACGTGAGTTGCCATGCATTTTGGGATCGATCACAGGAGATTCGTGGCGCTATAGGGCATCTAGAAGCGATGCTTTAGAAGAAATGAGTTAAGAGAGTATGAGGTCACAGAGAGTTAGTAGAGTTGGAGATTGAGGTCACAATTGGAAGTTACAGAGGTCATCTGGGACACTTCAGGTCACGGAGGTCAACTTGGGGTCATCACAGAGCTCAATTGGAGACCACGGAAGTAATCTGAGACACGTCAGGTCACAGAAGGCAACTTGGGGGCACGTCAGGTTACAGAGGTCAACTCGGGGTCATCACAGAGCTCAATTGGGGGTCATCTGGGACACGCCAGGTCACAGAGGTCAGCTTTAGGTCATCAAAGAGCTCAATTGGAGGTCACGGATGTCATCTGGGACACGTCAAGTCATAGAGGTCAACTTGGAGTCATCACAGAGCTCAATTGAAGGTCATGGGGGTTATCTGGGACACATCAGGTCAGATAGGTCAGCTTGGAGTCATCAGAGGGGTCACTTAGAGGTTACAGAGGTCATATGGGACACGTCAGGTCACAGAGGTCAACTTGGGGTCACCACAGAGCTCTATTGGGGATCACGCAGGTCATCTGTGACACGTCAGGCTACAGAGGTCAACTTGGGGTCATCACAGAGCTCAATTGGAGGTCATCTGGGACACATCAGGTCACAGAGGTCAGCTTGGAGTCATCAGAGAGCTCAATTGGAGGTCACGGAGGTCATCTGGGACACTTCAGGTAACAGAGGTCAACTTGGGGTCATCACAGAGCTCTATTGGAGGTCATGGGGGCCATCAAGGGACACGTCAGGTCACAGAGGTCAACTTGGGGTCATCACAGAGCTCTATTGGAGGTCACGGAGGTCATCTGGGACACGTCAGGTTACAGAGGTCAACTTGGGGTCATCACAGAGATCAATTCGAGGTCATGGGGGTCATCTGGGACACATCGTTTTTAGAATTTGGAGAATCTTTTGGGGGATGCCCCTCGCAACGTCCAAGACCGCCTTTCTGGATTCGCAAGTAGTTGCTGGAATGGCGTTAGGCTACTTCATATCCCTGAATACCCCAATAAATGTGAATATAACATATTATGCACCATGTTCAACACTCTCGCTGGCGCGGATTGAGGCCTCATAGACGAACCGTTGGTTCTTGCTTTATAACTCGCGTTAGCGGCAACAGATTGCAACGAAATTTTCAGGATCTCAAGTTTCAACAATTTTCCACGTACCATGCAAATTTCGTGACCATGACCCCAATGACCTGTGACCTGTGACCTCTCCCTCAAGGCCATATCAACTTGCGACACAACTTACGACTGCTATTTCAAATTCGTAAGTTGTGTCGTAAATCAGGCACTTTGCGATAGACTTTACTTCTTAACCCTATTCCTGGCGGGGGGGGGGGCCTCAGGAGCCCCCCCCTGAGGTTTTTTGGTTATATCTCCCAAACGCGTTGAGCTAGGAAGCTCAAATTTTCTGACTTTTCCTAAAAGGCTTCTACGCAACATGTCTGAAAATTTTGAGTTGATCTGACCTCAGGTCAGGTCACCAGAGGCGGTTTGGTGACGCTACCTCAGAAAAGTTTGCAATCACGCCAGAGCTAGAGTTTTTGACCGATCAATTTCTTCTCTTCAGGGTTTAGTTAGGGTACCAGTATGTGCAATTTGTATATCTCGGAATTTTGATATCGGTGACCTAAGGTCAGGTCAATTTCGCGACCTCCCCATTATAAGTCAATGGGGGAAAAATCAACTCCCTGTTTTTACCACTAAAACGGGTCGGAATGGCCCCATATACCATACAATATACATGACTTCATATACGATGAACCTTCACTGCCTTGAGGTCTGTTTTGCTGTTGGGCAGCTGTGAGGTCATGTGACGTCATCAAAGGTCACCAAAGGTTTTTGGCCAATAACTCCGTACAGGAACAAGATACAGACGCGTGGATGGTCTCATTGTGTTCAGCTCGTCAAGACGCATCGAATGATATACATGATGACCTCGAGGTCACGTGACCTGAGGTCAACCTTTGACCTTGACCTTTCGAGGTCAACATATATATCATTCGATGCGGATTGACGAGAGGATCACGATGGTGCCCTTAGTTTGTTCCTATCTTGACTAATTCGAAAGCTATTCGAGAAAAACTCTCTCCATATCTAGTGCCGCCATTTTGACTTTTTCGACCCCTGTGACGTCATCTTTGACCTGACCTGAAAATGACCTTTGTAAAAATTGTAGATCTTGGCCGTGCGTATCCGATGCCGTTTACCGCTTGTCGCTATCTTGCTTCGTTCTCGAGATCTCAGGGGGGGGCCGAATCGGCCCCCCCCCCGCCAGTTTCTTGTCCCGGCGGAGCCCGCCAGGAATAGGGTTAAGTAACGCTACTCATCAATTGATCCCTCCAAAAACGACTTACTACACAACTTGCGACACGTCGCAGCTGCGACGAGGCTTACGACGCTCTGGATCCCCCCAGCCCGAGACTCGGTTCCGGCGGCAGGGGGGGGGGGGGGGCGGCCGTCGACCTCATGCCGGCGGCGGCGGGGACGGCAGCGGGGGGGGGGGAGAGTCGGTGACTGACCGCAGGCCAGAAAGGACCGGGACAGCCGCCAACTGCCGAGCCCGCCGGAGTAGATGGAAGGGCCAGGCGACCTTTGACCTGCACGAGCTCTCTGTGGAACCTCCCGAGGGAAAATGAAAGTCGAAGTTGGCACAAGGCGTGTTCCCATCGATGCAGAAAGGCTGCTGAGGCAGTCATGGCTCATCGACTTCTTAGAATGATGATCTTTAGGAGGAAAGGTTCAAAGAGCAACGTTCTGTAGGAGCAGTGTCTCTTTTGACTATGGTTAGTCGCAAAGCTGTTAAGGCGAAAGACAACAATTAAAATATACATGTTGCCATTCATTGATATCAACCCTAACGTCACTACTAGGGTTACATTTCCAGGTACCGCTTCAATCGAGCGACGCATTCACGACAGAGATCGGAGGTCACCGGTCACCCATAACTGGACCGAACGACGGGAGAGAGAGAGGGGCTCCGGTCTGACAACAGTCACCGACTCCGTCACTCTACCCTGCGTCGGGCCCGGCCGCAATTAATGACCAGTCTGATCTGCCGTAGTGGCGGCGTTACACGCGCCATGACACCAATTTGCCCCACAATGGGGCACCGCGGGAAGCGTGCGCCAGCTGTGTCCCCCCCAGACCCAGTCGGAGGAGGGGGGGGGGGGCAATCTGTGTGTGTCAGACACCTGACCATGGGGTGCCGAGGGGGAGGGGGGGGGGTGTCGTTTTCGCGAGGGAGCCGCCAGTGTCATTATTTTGTCATTAACACGCGCACTGCAGCGGGTCTGAGCCGAACACGAACTGCAGGGGGGGGGGGGGGGTTGAAAACAACCCCCCCTGAGATCTCGAAAACGGCGCAACGTAGCGACAAGCGGTAAACGGCGTTGGATAGGTTAAGATGAGATCGACAAGAAATACTAAGATCATTTTTGGGTCAGGTCAAAAACGAGGTCACCAGAGGTCGCCGAAGACAAAATGTTACGATTTTCACAACAGGAATTTCGCGGTAGTTTTTCTTGAATAACTTGTCTTGCACACAAGACAGAGGATCGATTCGAACGCCATCGTTCTTAGCTCGTCAAGGCGCATCGAATGATATATAATATGACCTCGAAAGGTCAAGTTGAAAATTTGACCTCAGGTCAAGGTCATGACCTGACCGAAATAGGTCATGTTGCATATCATTCGATCCGCATTGACGAGAAAAACACGATAAACGTCGAACGGAGTCTCTATCTCTACTCAATCTCAAGTTATTGAAGAAAAACCGCTGGTGACCTCAGGTGACCTAAGATGACCTGGAGATCACCTTCCAAAGGTCATAAGTGATATGTTTCGGTGAAATCACCAACAGGGACCTGTAATACTATGATCCTGAGCGTATTGAAGTCATAGGATGGCATTCAGAGTAAGTTGAAAATTCTCCCATTGACTTATAATGGGCCGGTCGCAAAAATGACCTGACCTTAGGTCATCGATATAAAAATTCCGAGATATACAAGTTGTAGCTCGTGATGACTTTACTATTTCCTGTGGGTTTCAAGATCATATCTCAACAACTGTGGGCTTGGTGGGATTGCAAACTTCGAAATTTACGTTTCGAGGTAGGGTCACTTGACCTGACCTGGTGACCTGACCATAGGTCACCTGGGGTCAAAATTTTTACTCAAGGTGTGCAAAAGTTGTGAGAACAGGTATGCAAAATTTGGCGGCGCTACGCACCGCCGTTTTCTCGCAATTTGCGAAAAACCACAGGGGGGGTTGAAAACAACCCCCCCCCCTGCAGTGCGCGTGTTAATACTGGTTTATGTGAGGGAGGGTGCGCGATGCATGGGATTTATGTTAAGTGTTACGGCTTTTGTTCGGATTAATTCATCATTCGCATAGCAACTCGAAGGAAATGCTATTTGTCATGCCATAGCCAAACTTTACGCCAGAGAGGTCGTGTTGACATTTTGCTTGAAGAACAAATGGTAACATTTTTAGTAACGCTCCTCTAATGAATTAAAGACTACTGATCCATTTTTTTCACAATGCCACCGCTTTATAAGGCTTTGTTTTCCCGCCGATCTTTTTTTCTGCGTCGCTTTTTATCTCAGTTTAGGATGCTGCGATAATAGGATGCCCATCTCGCCAAAACACCCTTGAGTGTTGAGGTATTGCTCCTACGTTTGGTAAACAAGATAAGAAATCCAAAACAATCGGAAACCAGCCACCAGAAAAGCTCGCCTGGTTACGGTAGATAGAAGGATAAAGATCTGAAAACAGAAGAGAAGGGAAGAGAAGAGAAGAGAAGAGAAGAGAAGGGAAGAGAAGAGAAGAGAAGAGAAGAGAAGAGAAGAGAAGAGAAGAGAAGAGAAGAGAAGGGAAGAGAAGAGAAGAGAAGAGAAGAGAAGAGAAGAGAAGAGAAGAGAAGAGAAGAGAAGAGAAGAGAAGAGAAGAGAAGAGAAGAGAAGAGAAGAGAAGAGAAGAGATAATTAGAGAAGAGATAATTAGAGAAGAGTAGGGATAATTTTCAGTTCCCTGCTTATTGCATATTGCGCACATTTATTCGTGGTAGCGTGAATACCTCACTTCTAAAAACGTGCATTTCTAACTCCGCTTAGGGCATAGCCGCCTGTTGCCCTGGGAACAAGTCGCTTATAAATCACATCTGTCCACCGAAGACAGCTGGCTCTTATTACTAATATAAGACAGCGTGCAGGCAATTTGTAAAATTACTGAAAAATGAGGAGATTCGTATTATTCTAATGGTGCAGTAAATCATTGCAACGCGCGCCGGCCTGTCTCACACCACGACGGAAGCCCGTTCACACCACAATATGCCAGACATCATCGGAAATTTATCTCTTCCGCTACAACGCCTCTGAAATTGTCACGCAGCGCAACAACTCGTCCTTTCACGCCGGATAAACGTACAGCGCCGCACGGGTGATAACAGTTAGCTCTTCACGCACGCACAGAAGACCACCGTGAATGCACCGGTGAATAGTGCACCGTGCGCACTGCACAGTGGTCCAAGTTGACCGCCACCACGGGTGGCCCGACCAAGACCGGACGGAGGGACTCACCCCTCCCCCCCCCCCACCCCCACCCCGCTGGTGTCATTCGCCGCGTACGATTACAGTGTCGGTAGCTACGAGTGCAGTCGTTACTGATTGGGGTGGCCACAGCGGTGGTTGCCGACGGAAAGCTTGAGAACGGACCCGTCGCGCGGCGGCGGCTGACAGTCCTGCGGTCGCCGGCGCCCAATTGCACGGCTGTGGAGCTTCCTGTCGACGGGCCCACCACCGGATGTCTGTGTGTCTGTGTGTGACGGGTACGATGAGGTGCAAATGCCACTGGTGCAGACTGGTCTGCAGTGCTCGATGGGACGGGTGAAGTCCCTCTGTCACGGGCCCGTGCTTAAATCCAAACGGTGGTGACATGCGAGGAAGCAGCTGAAACTGATTCTGTACTATGGTAGAATGGCTGTTGCATGCCCCTTCAACAACGATTGTCCAATGTCCAGTGTCCAATAAAAGCTATGTCAAATCATTATATTGGATATATAACATAAGTGAATTTCCTCTCTTCTTTTGTCCATATACAATATAGAAGAGAGCATGATTTTATAACTATCGTCTGACCTACCTATATGTTTTTAGTCATGACTCATGCAATTCAAACAGTTTCGTTTGTTAGAAAAATGTATACCTGAGCTTTCTTTTTCCATTAGATATATTTGGCTTTCATGCAATCTATGATAAGTGCTAAGAAATAACTACATTCCTCCGCAGCTCCTGCACAAATATTGCACCACGTCCAGATGCTGGCTTGTCCAAGTCAGCTACGAGCCATAGGCGGCGGAACGGGGAGGGCACCGGGGCACCGTGCCCCCTTTGATTTTGGCATTTTCATTAGCCTTATGGGCGTTGCATGGAAAGAGTGGGACCAAAAGCCGGCAGTGCCCCTTCTTAATTGAAGGTGTTCCGCCGCTGGTGACGAGTCCTCCCCTTGGCCTTCAGAGTGTCACACATAGTAGCCTCATCAGGAGAATTCCGGGAAATTGCCGGGCAGAAAGGTGACATTGCCTCCCCAGACACCATGGAGGAGCAATCTGATAGACCGTATCACACGACTAGAAAGGGGAAACGGGACGGGAAGCTAGGGATCAGATACTACGACCGACAGCGTACATAGGGTACAGCCATGTGTAGGAGACACAACTCAGGCGTCCCAGCTTGGCAAGTTGATGCCTGATGGTAGATAAAAATGGGTACGCGAAATGATAATGCGAACCGGACTTTGCGTCGGAGACATCAGACACTCGACCAGACACGAGAGCAGTTTATGATTATTCAACAGATCATAGTTCATATTCTTATTTTGAAACAGAAGCGAATGAACAGCTAATAAGCGCTCAGCTCAGCGCAGCCTGCAGTTCAGCGAATAGCTCATCAGGCAGCTAATGAGAATAACCAATAACTATGCGGCATGCATTTATGGAAATACGTCAATAGGCAATAGTTAAGTCACAATCCGATTACTTATCACGAATTCTATCTCAATGTGAGCGATCGCTGATCACTGATCAATGTATGTGATCATATTCACTGAATCACGTGATCACGAAGGGCCACCAGCTCGCGTCCAGCTGCCTCGGTAACATTGCGTGATGATATGTCATCACCGGAGTGTTCCTTTGACGATAAGGGAGTTCAACTGTCCAGTTTGGTTATCTCTACATCCGTTCAGTGTTCGGGTCATTAGGTACAGTTGCCGAACGACGGATCTCACCCGGCTAGCTGACGTATTTGTAAGACAATGGAGAAAAATGTGATGTCGCCGTCGACATTAAACACATCCACACTTCGTGATGAGGAAAGAAACAAATATTTCGTAAGAATATGTACGTGGGCTAATTAAGACTAAGTGAGTAAAGACGGTGTATATTTTGCAGTTGACACTTAGCCCACGGCTGTCACGCACGCTTTTTACCTGAAAACTGTTTGGCGTTCTTTTGCACTGCCAGAGACTTGTACGAGCATTTTTACAGTCATGAGGTGGTGCATTGTCTATCGTTCCTCGCGTTTCGGTACACGGTAGTGAAGCTATGGGAAAACATGATGTAGCGATTTAGAACTCCTGCTTCCACGTAACCAAGAAAGCTATATTCCGCTCTCCTCCGAGCCTCTCAGCCAACTGCCCAGCAATCACACTCCCAACCAGACCATAGCTCTCACGCACACGTCATCGCGCATCATCATTAGCCAATCACATTGTCATACGTCATCCCCTGTGCAACTGATCAGGGGGCGTAACCCGGCCGCCCCGACGTCCGGCGGCGGCGGCGGATGACTCACACTGGGTCACCGGGTCACGTCCCGCAGCTCAGTCTCGCCGCGCGCCTGACTCATACGCTACTCACATTCCCTATTGTGTCCATCATGCTACATCACACATCATGTCATTCACTCAACTCATGACCGCTGACTACACCTCCACCTGATTATCAGTAATCATCATCATTATTCATCATCAACATCGATACACTCGCTTGGCACACTCTGTCCATACAGCTCTTCCGGGGCTCTTCTCACACGTGTACTACGCCGCAGTACGGTTTGGCCATTCTGTTCTCGTTGGGCTTCCGTAACCTCACTCTGAGCGTCCTCCCGTGCACCGCTGAACGTCTCACTCGGAACGTCAGCTGCATCTTCACTCGTCTCCACCGGTGCTCCCGTATCGGGCGGCTCGGGAGGCGGGGGGTCAGTGTCCTGTCCCGTCCCCGACACCGAACCGGACGGCTTCTCGTGCAGCCGCAGCGTCCTGATCTCTGATAGGCAGTCTTCAGGTTCGGACTCACAGTCACTCATACTGTCTGTGTCGCCAACCTCCTCGAACCGTCGTCGGACGCAGCGCACATGCCACGGGGCACCATCCACCTCCACCAGTGGTGCCGGTAACAGTCGGGTCACCACGCCCCGCCGCGACACGTCCGTGCACCGCGTCGGCTGACCTCGGCGGCGTATCCACACAGCGTCACCGACCCGGAACGCTTTGCGTGCACTCTGGACGCCATCGTCCACTTTGGACACCGCTCGGCCGGGTTCGTCGATGTTCAGCGGGAGGTCGTGGCCAGCGCGCTGGAAGACACCTGCTGCAGGAGCGCTGCTAGGATGCATCCCGTCACGAGGCGTGGCGTTATAGCGGTGCACTGCTTCCCCGATTGTACAGCCTTGTCGGGCTGCCATCACCTTGACTGTCCGATGGTGGCGCTCGACGATGCCGTTGCCGCCCGCCTCGTGCACCGCCCGGAAGCGCAGCCGGACGCCCCACCGCGCGGCGAATGCCGCCATCCGACGACTGCGGAACTCCGTGGCGTTGTCCAGCAGAAGCTCTGCGGGCGCGCCTCTTTCCAGGAAGATGTTTTCCAGCTGGTTCGTCACCTCAGCCGCATCTGACCGGCGCAGTAGTCGCCAAATTCCATACCGGGATGGTCCACAATCAATAACAGTCAGATAGGACCGTTCCCGGTAGTGCGTAACGTCGATCGCCAGCCGTTCCCACGTCAGCGGCACACTCAGTGACCCTTGCTGCCAACGTACCGGTGCTGGGTCAATGGACTGGCACACATCACACTGTTGGATCACGGCGCGCACTGCCGACCGGGTGGCACGGGCGTCTTCATTCCGCCGCACGTACCAGAGGGTCCGACGGACTCCCTGATGTCCAGTACTTTCGTGCACTGCGCGTATCCGTGCGGGGTCGACATCCGGCCGTGGGTCCGCGATTGCCGCGGCAGCCACCGGCCGTGCGGCAGGCTCTGGGTCCGGTGTTTGGAGCCACTCCTTTGGCACACGGGTCAGTGCATCCGCCAGGTTGTCTGCGGACTTCACCAGGACGACTGTCAGCCTCAGGTTGAACTCCTCCACCAGCTGACGGATGACGTCGATCCTCCGGCGGATGAGCATTTCCCCGTGTGCCTTCGTCCGCAGGCGCGAGCGGCCGGTCAGGGCGTCATCGATCCATTTGTGGACCGTAGCCGAGTCCGTGCAGAGATCGATGATGGTGATGCCCCAGGCGATTGCCATGTTCACGCCGCTGAGCGCCGCGTCCAGTTCAGCCATGTTTATGTGCATCGCCGCCTTCGACTCAGGCCGCAGCCAGCTCGCATCCTCCACGACGCCACCCTCGGGGTCCTCCAGGACGACGCCGGCCGCGATAGAGCTAGCGTCCGTCCAGACCACCAACTTGCCCCCCTTCAGCCGCCATGGGCCTCGAGCCGGGTCACTGTCGTTCAGTCGGGTCACGACATGATCGACCTGCCCGCGCAGCCCCACGTCCTCTGTTGGGTCGTCCCATCCTGCTGTTAGAGCATTGACGCGCCGTTTGAGCCACGCGGCCGCTGGTCGCAGCCATCCCACCACTGGCAGATGGGACACCAGCTGACCACACCAAGCAAACACAGCCCGACGCGTCAGCACTTCCGGGGGCGCCGGCACTGGGTTGTCACGACGCCAGCACAGCTCTCCAGCGACCGCACTCACCCGCAGTCCGAGCAGCCGTGCTCCCTCCGCCGCCCGCTCCGGCGGCTTGCAGTCCAGGCCGTACCGGGCGAAGTGCTCCACCACGTGGTCCGCGCTGACGATTTCTTCGTCCACCAGGAGATCGTCCACATAGGGCAGCACTCCTCGGGCCACCACTTCATCCTGGAGCAGGACGGCTCTTACCACGGCCTTCATGACAGCCGGTGCGATGCTCAGGCCGAATCCGATGCGAGTCAGGCAGTATCTCTGACCTCGCACCTCCACCGTCTGGTACGGTCGCAGCCGCCGATCCAACCGGAGCTGAAGGTACGCCTTCCGCAAGTCCACTACAGCAATGCGAGCGCCATGCCGCCGCCAGCGACGAAGCTGATCGGCGCAAACGTCCGCATCTGCAGTGTGTGCGATTATGTGACCATTCAGCTCACGGTAGTCCAGGACAGGCCTCACCTTGTCCTGATTTGGCTGCGGGACCGCCATCAGAGGGATTAAACCTCGGACTGGGCCATCCACCCGCTCGTCGTACGGCTGCAGCCATCCTTCCCGGATCCACAGCTCCAGCTCGGCGTCATATGCTGATCGAGCTTCCGGCGGCACGGCATACTGGGCGACCTGGTTCTGCAGATACTCCGGGCCTTCCCCGTCTGCCCACTTCCATGCCACCGTCCACTCTCCAGTTCGTGCCTCGAACCGGGCCGAGAAGTCTGCTGCATCCAGCGCCAGCCCCTGGGGGTCGACCTCAGCCGCCGCCGCCGCACAGATCCGCACGTCTGTCGGCGTCCTCAGGCTGATGCCACCTAGGGCCGTGATGCCCGACATGCCCAGCACCATGTCCACTCCCAATGGACGATCAGGCACGACAAAGGCTGCGAGCGTCACTCGTTTGCCTTGGCACTCCATGGTGACTTTGGCCGTCCCACTACACCGCAACGACCCACCGTTCACAGTCCTCATCATCACCGTCCGCGGTGTCCACTGCTCGCAACAATCCTTGTGCACGAGCGTGTCTGTGCAACCAGTGTCCACTAATACACGCCGCTCACGACCGTCTACCTTGCTCTGGATCACAGGGAGGACGCGATCTATTGCTCCGGGGACAGTGCTCGCGCTGACACGTCCCCCGAGGCGTTTGGGCAGGCCGCGGCGAGATGACCCTCAGTCCCACACGTCCAGCAGCGTCTGGGACGAGGTGGGCGCTTCGGTCGCTGCCGCCGCTGCAGATCATTGTGAACCGCCGCCACAGCTTGCGTCTGGTCATTACCAAGCACCGCCCGCGCGCGGGCGACTGTGCTCTCCAGACTGAGTTGCTCTGACCTGGTTCCTGCTCGGATTGTGTCCGCCACGGACGCCGGCAGACCGTTGACGAAGGCAGCTACCAGCTGTCGGTCCGTCACGCCGCCGAACAGGGCAGCATAGCGGCGCAGACTCGCCAGGAAGACATCAGCGCTCTCTCCCGGCTCTAGCCGACGTGCGACGAATGCTGTGTGAGCCGCGAAGTCGTCCATGGCGAACGCCTTAAACAAGGCGTCTCGTGTCGCCGTTGCCGACCGGCGGTCCACCGCGGACAGCTGTGACCACACGGCGAAAGCACCACCTTTCAGCCGCATGGGCAACACCTCCGCCGCCGACACACCGCGATACTCACAGAGCAGTGACGCCTGCGTGTGCCATTCGACGACGTCGCCGCTCCCGTCGTACTCGTCGATGAGGCGAGGATCGAGTCCAGCTCCGAGACGGACCTGCTCAGATTCCTGCACCACAGCGCCCGTCTCTGTCGGTGTGTCCATGATGATGTCGAAATGCCGAAATAGCTTGTAGCGATTTAGAACTCCTGCTTCCACGTAACCAAGAAAGCTATATTCCGCTCTCCTCCGAGCCTCTCAGCCAACTGCCCAGCAATCACACTCCCAACCAGACCATAGCTCTCACGCACACGTCATCGCGCATCATCATTAGCCAATCACATTGTCATACGTCATCCCCTGTGCAACTGATCAGGGGGCGTAACCCGGCCGCCCCGACGTCCGGCGGCGGCGGCGGATGACTCACACTGGGTCACCGGGTCACGTCCCGCAGCTCAGTCTCGCCGCGCGCCTGACTCATACGCTACTCACATTCCCTATTGTGTCCATCATGCTACATCACACATCATGTCATTCACTCAACTCATGACCGCTGACTACACATGATTAACCGTTTGGCGGTAGTGGTGACGACCGAGCCGATTTGGTAATCAGATCTCAATCTGCCCCAAGCGTGGAATGTTGCACTGATCCAGGATATGTGTTACTGTGTTAACAATACCGGCAAGCTATGCGGAATATCACGCTGGTAGGTAGCAACAAGTAGGTATGATGCCGGATGCGAGGTTCGTAGCACCGGACCTCAAGAGCCCTGTATAGCTGTGAAATTATGATGCCAACGTCGCAGACTGCACTCAACTGCTAGATATTACATAATAAAATTAAAAATAAATCATCAAACAGCTGCTTTTAACAGAATGGTGGCTCAGGTACGCTTGGTAACCCATCAGAAAGGTAACAGCGGTAGCAACTGTCTTAAAAAATAATTTCGCACACTTTAAAACTAACAAGAACGATCGGTCCGTTGCGACCGAAATGCCATGAGCTGTGTGACGTCACCTCGCGATCAGGTTGTCAAATTCCCCGCCAGATGGCAGAGCGGGCGGGCGCGTGCGGTCTGCCCGCCGGCCGCTGAGCCGGCCGTGTGGGGCCTCTCAAAGGCCCTAGCAACAGCGGAGGCTCGGGCGGATCTGCCATTCATTCGGCGGCCCGCGGTTCGGCCCCAGACGTTGTCCACGCGATAGCCGGTGTTCTGAGAGGCGCTCCTGGGTCTGAAGCACGCAGTGCCGCGTCACGCCACCCCCTCGCCGGGGGGGGGGGGCTGTTACCAGGCGGGTTGCACATGCACATGACCCACATTGGTGTCGCGCGGACGGCTGACACTGTAGACCACTCGCTACTCGCTGTCACTGACAATTGGGGGTCGGCGGGGGGAGGGGGGCAGGACCGGATCTGCGACGGCCACGCATGGTTCGCCACGATGTCAAAGTCGCAGTGTCCTGGTGGGTCCGTTATAAAGACATGAGCACATGGCACGACAGAGTTGCGATATGCGGCTCAATACGAGCGGTACGAACGTTATCGTACACTCATACACAGCCAAGATATCGAATAAGTTATTTCCGGTGTCTGCCCAGATATGTAGCGGCTGGTGTTGGGCGGACAAGTAATTGGGTTGCATATTGTACGTATAACTGACGTATAAAGGCATGCTATAGTTTTATACTAATAATATACCATATATTTATAATGACAAACATTGAAGCGATATACAACAAAGTCAACCTAAAATATACTACCAGGCGTTTATTGGCTCATGGTTCACATCAGACATGCCTATAAAGTGATTACAACACAGCAGGTCTCGCGGATAGTAACACGGACTCGAGCTGCGAGCAAACCCACCACATCTCATCCGTCTCGTGCCGACCTCCATCGAGGTCTGTTCACATCGCCACAGGAATATCGGACACAGAGTCAGTCACCCCTGCAATCTGCACCCTGTGCAGAGTTTCCATACTCGGCAATTCCCTCCACACCCAATCTACCAGTTCAAACAGTGTGTAGAGAGCGCCGTCAGGCGAGTTCCCGCCGGCCTCAATTGGCGTGTACATTGCACGCCCCCCCCCCCCGCGACCCCCCCCCCCCCTGTGTTGAGAGCACACACGAGACGTGAGGGGTGGTAATCTGCAGTGGACGTGCGACGGCAGGCTGTCGCACCTCAGCAGCACGTGCTGGCCACGCGACAGGCGACACGACGCCAGGCGACAGGTCGCCTCTGTGACCGAACAGAGGGCTGTTGTTCTGCTGTGTTCAGCCGTTGTCCTGCTGAGGAAGTTGCAAATGTTTGACTTTGAGTAGAGCTGTCGCCTCGGTGCTATAGTCTTGAAAGACTTCCGTCTGTCTCTGTCTCTGTCTATGTCTATGTGTCTATTTGGCTTTGTCTGTTTCTGCCTCATCCTCTCTCTCTCTCTCTCTCTCTCTCTCTCTCTCTCTCTCTCTCTCTCTCTCTCTCTCTCTCTCTCTCTCTCTCTCTCTCTCTCTCTCTCGCTCTCCTTTCTCTAACTTAGGTATATTTTATCCAATCATTTATCATCAAACTCCTTCTCGTCATGAAAAACTTGTCACTAGTTCGATGTCAGGTTTTAAATAACCCGTTCTATTTCCCCATCATAATCAGACGAAACACCTTATGAATCTCCAACAGCGTAATAATTACTCGTCGATTTCATCACCTTTATCAATTCCATCATCAAGACCTTTGTGTTACCATGGCTTAATCACTCCGATAATTAATTCAAAAGGTTTTAACTCGATGACATTCTTTTAGCCCAAGCTCGCCCCATGCTCATGTCTTCGTGGGAATTTTGCACACCCTTGCATATACCCATTCATGTTAATGCCGATCTTATGATATAGTTCTGCCGAAGCAATTAAATGGTGCTGGTCTCTGCTGTATGTATATATAACTTTATACAAAGGGCACACGAAGTGCCTACAAATTTTGACAGCTCGGTACTCCCTTATATATGTATGTAATATCCCGTTGTTCCTCTATTTAACATCCCGCTGGAGGCCACTCCGGAGGTCGCTGTGTCGGTCGTGTCTCCCGTATTAGTCCGTCCAGTCTGTATCAGTCCGTCCAGTCTGTATCAGTCCGTCCACTCCGTATCAGTCCGTCCAGTCTGTATCAGTCTGTCCAGACTCCAGTCTATATCAGTCCGTCCAGTCCGTATATCAGTCCATCCGTCCTCAGCGTCGGTCAGTGGCAGAGCCCAGTACTGAGCGTTGCCGTGGCGGGTCGTATACACAGAAACCGGTCCCACATTCCACAGACGTTGGTCCGGTCCCGACAGCCAGCTCTGTGCGGCTGCAGCTCGCCCGCCGCAGCTCACCGCCGCAGCTCGGGCTAGCCGCCTGTAGCTCGAGCTGGCACCGCTCAGTTGGCACTGCTCAGCTGGTACTGCTCAGAGCTTACACAGCTCAGAGCTTACATAGTGCACAGCTCTGCAGAGCCGCAGCTCGAGTCACTGACTTTGGTACTGCGGCACACCAAGAGCTTACGCAGCTTCTTCTCCTCATAAGCGAGCTTCGTTAGCGAACCAGCCCCATGGAGAGGATGGACTCTCGTGTGAAAAACTGATAGCGATTCAGTTATGTCCATAGTCAGACTGAAGCTGCAAGGAGGGGTAGCCGCAGTGGTCGTTTGTGAATTCAACAGCACCTGATACGGCGCTGGAAAAACCCAAGGGTGCGGCACCGTATGGGTGGAGCCGAGTTTGAACATCTCCTATGGATACCGATTCAACGATTGTTCAATGACGAAATAGGAGGTTGAAAAGGGCAGGGCAATACAATCTTAATACCGACTATAGGAAAGGAATAGGATGCACAATGCACATTGTGTTAATTGCTATCTTTGATTAAACCAATCGAAGGGATATTCGCTGGATGTATATACCTACCAGCATCCAAGCATGAATTCTCAGCACTTCATAAAACTTTCAGCCTCAAACCGATGCATTTGGCCTGCACCGAAACCGGTGTTTGCCGGTTACAATCACGGCATCGGGCAGTGATATAACGAATAAACAGAACTTAGCTCAGCCATCACCTCATCACTGCCCCATCACGAGTTCAAAGCTCAGCCACAGCTCATTCGTTGGGCTGCTGCCGCATACCTAGCGACAGAAGCCAGTGGAGGGATATCGTATCGTAACCATAGCGCCAGGGAACGGGAATGTCACCAACATCTGCAACTTATACCGCCCCCACTGACCCCCAGGTCACGAGCGGAAACATGCAACAGATGGCTGCCGGTGGTCTGGCCTCCTGGTCGGAGCTGTATAGTGCATGCTATTGCAGAGTGCATGGTGAACCCTGGATGGCCCCTGGGTGGTCCCTTGGGAGGTCCCTGTGAATGATCTGAGCCGCACCTTAGACTCTGGATGACCTCTGAATGGACCCTATCTGGCCCCTGAGCGTGGCCTCTTTGGGAGGCTTCTGACAATTTTTACTTACAGTACACTCTTTCCTCGCTACAATCCTCCCCCCTCCCCCACGAATCACAACCACACATTTGACATTATCCTCTGTCTGGATTTTCACGGAAGTTGATGTGAGCCCCGACATTCCAACTGAGAGGCCGCGAAGGGTATTGAGCATGAACGCAAAAATGCGCGTCCCAGTGTTCCTGCAGCGACTTGACTATGAGGTATTAAAAGGCCTCTTGCAGCGCGCCGAGTTCCGCAGCTTGACCTTGACAGTGAGACTGGCCTCTGGGGGGGGGGGGGTCAGGGGGTGAGGGGGCGGTACCGGTCAGAGCTCTGGTCGGAGTGGTGCTCACGGAAACCGGTCCAGGTCATGACGTCATGACTGAAGCTCAGGCAGCCAACCGTGGCGAGCTTCATGACAACAGATATGGGTGTGTGCATTTAAAGGTAGTGTGCCACCTTTGAAAGATTTCCCGTTTTATTTTTCCTAGGATAAGAAGCTTCTGTTTTTACCTAATATCGCAAAAAAAATCAAAAATGGGCCTGGAATAGTGCCTTTTTCGCCTAAAAGTTTATCGGTTTTTAGATATGTATAACAACTGTAGTGGGCTCACCTGCAAACAGGCGTCGGGCAACAATCGCGAATGCGGCGCACTTGTGACAATAAGCAAAGGTCATTATAGTGTTACGACCATACGACGTACGGGAATGAGTTATCAGCTGTCTAATCGTAGACAACACAATGTCGAGCCTTAAACTGTAAGCCTGTATTGGTATTGTTTCTTAAATTTGGCTGTCGAACATTAATTTGTGGTTTGAAATATGATTTTATGTAAAATAATTGATATGAAACAGCTGTCTCTTAAGTTATGACCCCATTACATCACACGCAAGTGGCAGAAATGACAATGATCAGCTGACGCATTTTTCTTGGCCGAAGTCAGAGCGCGCGGCCCGACGCACAACGCGTATTTGGAAATTCCGACCTCGACGAGCATCAGAAGCCACCTAACAGGCGTGTTCGAAACCGCAGGAGATGATGATGAACGGGTTTATCGAAACTTGATTGGATGAGCCTATCGGTAATAGCGATTTTAGTGTGTGCATTTATTGTTCATAGTGGTGTGAAATGTGGTTGGGGTACGACCGACAACCCGTCGGGGCGAATTTCGCACTGGGGTACTCAAAATTTGAAGAATTTAAGACGTTTCCATAAGTTTTGAAGGTATGGATAAGTTCTAAAAATCCGGTTCTCCTTATCCGGGTCATTAACTCCATATGGTCCAAGAAAGCTGGCACACTACCTTTAAGAAGCACGGTAATGGTTTTGGTAGAGGCAAGGCAGCCAGCGTGACCCCCTGTGTGTGTTTTCAATGTAGCAGCGTTCGTACGAATGAGGCCCAGCTCACACGAAACTCGTCACTACTCCACCCCCTCCTCTCCGCCGCCGCCGCCGCCGCCGCCGCCCCCGCCGCTGGTGTTGGCTGCCGCACAAGTATGCTATTCTTCGGGTCGGCAGGCGCTGAGAACATGGCTAATGGGCGACCGTCCGGCGGAGCGTCCGACCGATGTTACTGGGCCGCGCAGGTGCCAAAATACCGACCCGACGCCTCCAATGACGGTGCTGGCGGCGAGCGTCGGCGTCGGCGGCGGCGGCGGCGGGCGTGAGTAGGCTCTCACCTGTGCGCGAGGCCGGTCTTTTTCGGTCCTGTTTGAGGTGTTGGCGTGACCCCATGGCCCGGCACCGTAGGCGGGGCCAAGGGCGGGGTCGGGGGAGGGGTGGGGGCTGTCTGGCGGTCGGTGGGTCACGTGACTGGCCACAAGCGTCTCCGGTAGTCGTCAGCGGCGGCCTCGGGCGAAATTAAAGGTCACGAGACGCCGTTTCTTGGCTACCGCCAGATAACGATGCCAGTTATTTGGAACCGCGTCATTGGTTGGAGCAGGCCGGCTGTGGACTTAAATAAACGGCCGGCGTAGTTACTAGTGGTGTCAATCGGAACCTGAATCTTCGGAATTCCGATTTTGTCCAATGTCCAATTCGGAATTCCGTTGGACAATGGCAGCAGGCTTTGGACAACTTTGGACAATCGCTTGCTACACCTCAACGTTTTTAAAAAGTAGTCGTGTTTTACATTGATTGGCTATTAGAAAGCTCAGCTTTCGATATGATTAACACTTTTGAGCTTGTAACGGTACATGAAAAACAAATTAAATAAGAGTGTTGAGTGTAAACTATTGCGTAGGTGTCGGACATCTTTGGACAAATGGCTGGCTTGGACATTTTTGGACGGACAATCGACGTAAGCATTGGACATTGGACGGACTTTGGACATACGTTTTCTGACATTGACACCACTAGTAGTTACCCGAGTAAAACGGAAAATTCGGAACGCTGGCCAATGCCCATTTGCGAAGTGTCGCCATTGCGGAACATTTCAGAAGGAGCGGCAAGTGACAACAGCATAAGTGTGTTTATGTGTAATCCTGATTGCGCGTGCCTCAAATAACATTTTGAATATCTCCCTGGTGATAGATGATTGATCATTATCGGATATTACTGCAACATCTGTCTTAATTAGGAAGCAGAATACTCAATACATATATCAACTGCTGTCAAAATGTAGTGTTCATAGCTGTCACCCGTCTGTGCCCAGTCGACATTGCAATGCAATGCAATGTTCTGAACTGTGCATAGTTCAAAACTATTATTTCGTTCAAGGTATGCACATAAGTATACCGATACGGATATCGTGAACACATGGCTTCATTAACCTAACTGCACCATATTGTCGGCTAAATGCACAGTGATTACATGCTCTGTTAGATTACTATTGCCCCTTATCGTGCGTATAATGCGTCGTAGGTCTACACACGCGATATAAAGCGTGCATGACTCAACAGTTTCAATCTCAACCACTTGGTTCAATAGCAGTGCATGGCACATCAATCAGAATGGAGTAAGAATTACAGCTAGCACCCCTCGCGGCATTGCGAATGCAGGTCAGTGCAGGAAGCAAAAATGGATTGAAGACACACGTCGGTTGAATTTGCAATGCAAGCTGTAATTCATAAAGTAAGAGATGCATTTGCGTTGTGAAAAAATAAACTCCTCTGCACGCAAGATGTAGGACATATGTGGGTCTGTGCACTTTACACATGTCGACACTCGTAGCGTAATATTTTACATCCGTCCATTAATCCTACTAAAATGTGCACCAGTAATTTTTATCCGAGTGCTTGTGTGATAAGGCGTCAGCCGCGCTACAGACATGTTCGCTGCCACGCGACAGCAGAAAAATCACCGTTCCGACTAGCTCACACTTGCTAACGGGGTTAGAAGGGCCGCTGCGGTCCTGGAACTCCGTCCGGTGTGTCTGCAGGCCACCCGGCCCGCGCGGCCGCACTCGCCACAGGCTCAAAGCTGCAGGGGTCCACTGTGGGTCACCAGCAAAACAGCGGGAGGTGTGTGCGAGAGGTCACCATAACAGAGACGAGGACTGCCGGAGGGTCTGTCATAACCGCCCCCCCCCTCCCCCGCCCCCGTCCGGAGCTGCGAACGAGTGCAGCGTCACTGTCGCCAGCCTCCCCCGCCGCCGCCGCCGCCGACGCCGCCGCCGCTGCCGTCGCCGTCGCCGCCGACGCTGACGCCGACGCTCAGACGACACTAATCTCTTCCTGGTTGGCGTCGGCGCTGGTGACGATTGTCGAGCACCTGTGATGTCCGTCACCCACATAACCGAGGCGTCGCGACCACCCAATGGCTCCCTCAAGGAACTAGAACAGGCGTGACGCACTGTCAGATGATGTTTGAAAAGGCAGACGTGGTTGTTGGCAGACACATAAATTCTAACAATGCCCCTGAGCTTACGCATATTGGCGGATCTTGCGGTAGGTTGAATGGCGATTACGCATAAAAACTCCACTCATGGGCGCTCCCATGTTGACTGTCTCATATGACTGGATGATATGATGATTGGGCGTCTGTGAGCATGCTTGAAGTGCAGACTTGCGCTAGCTGACGTTCATGACAGACGGAATGTCACAGGATCGACAGCGACGTTTGCGTCGACCCTCATGGCCAGACAATAAAAATGCGCTATGCACCCAGTGCAGTAACGGTTCATAAAAATAGGCACGACGGCGCCAGGGATATCGCCATTGAATTTCATTCTGAGCGTGCAGCTGTTGCTTCCCATCAATGAGGCTATTTGAGTAGGGGAGAGTGGGGTAATTTGGCCGCTTTTTTTAGAAAACGATGTAACTAAAAATCGACAACACATTTCTGCATTTTCTCAACGCTGACAGGTGTGGCATACATTTTACTTTCTTGGACAGTAAACTTGAAATGATTGAATAACTACTTATACTGAAATTATGGCGTATTACAAAGGTCTACAAAGCGGCCAACTTGCCCCACTAGCAGGTTTATTTGGCCGGGGGTGTGGGGCAATTTGGCCGGTGTTAGTTTGAGGCCATGATTTTTGTTATAGGCGAGTCAGCTTCACATTCAGCAATGATGCGTGTCCTACGACGCATTTGAAGCATTTTGGAGGTTGACTCAGCCGTCACAGGGGTCGAAAATAGTCAAAATTAGCGGCTCTAGATGCGATTACAGTTTTTTACGAATAACTTTTGAAGTAATCAAGGTTAGGCCAAAACTAAAAACACCATCGTAATTCTCTCGTCATTCCGCATCGAAACATGTATGTGTTGACCTTGAGAGGTCAAGGTCAAGGTCAAGGTCAAGGTTGGCTTCAGGTCACGTTACCTCAGGTCGCTTGATCTCAAGGTTACGTGAGTTCAAGGTCATCATGTATATCATTCGATGCGCCTTGACGAGCTGAACACAATGAGACCATTTGCGCGGCTGTATCTTTTTTCGGTAAGTATTTATTAGCAAAAAAGCGTTAGGTAACCTTTGATGACGTCACATGCCCTTACAGCTGTCCAATAGGAAATATGGCATCAAGGTAGTCAAAGTTGGTCATGAATTATGTCCTTTATGGTATAATTGACCGTGACTGCTCGGCCGTCCCAGCATAGTGACTCTGAGCGCACCGGCCAAGTTGCCCCGCTAGTCCCGGCCAAATAACCCCACATTGCCATTCTGAAAAATTTTGTCTGTAAAGTCGTCATGGCTGTACAGAACTAGATGAAATTGCTCTTGGAACCGCTGAACACCCTCAAAAATAGCGCTATAATGTTTTAATTCGTTTACAGCCCAAATACTACATGTTATACAAATTTTTAAACGGAAGTAAAAGTTACCATTTTCTAACGTAATTCACCTTTTATTAATTTTGAATAAAACTAAGAGGGGGAAAGTTTTGACATTTGTTCTCGAGTTAGTTCTGCCGATGACAAATGAATAGAGACTAAAGTTATTTCATTCACTTTTATCAGCTTTCGTACAGGTGGGGGCGGCCAATTTACACCACCGGCCAAATTACCCCACTCTCCCCTAAATAATGTAACAAAATGTTACGACGGCTTACGCGGTTGTAGCCAGAATGTGGGTCAAAATAACAAAGCTACATGAGAAGCTGGTTCTGATGTTTGACATTGTGGTCATGAGCTGTCTTGACCTTTGGATATTCCGCATTCCAAAACCGAAATGCGATTCTCAGACGGTATTTGATACAGTTATTGAATGAGTTGCGTGTTCACGTTTCAACCGCAACTTTGAACAATGTGTGATAAGCCAGGATATCACTTCACGATAACTACGTAACTGTTTTAGAATAGTTATAATCAAAACATGAGACATGTTTCGAAGAGATTGAGTGATAGGATCCATGTCACATTATAAAATGCACACTGACATTCGCTAGAATAGCGCTGCTGTGTTTGCAGCTCCCACGATACGCAGTGTTAGGATCTAATCAGCCACATATTATATTTTCAGAGCCGTGCCCTCATTCATACGCTTATAACGTCAAATGCACATTTTCGCTTGATTCGAGGAGCTATAACGAAGACAGTAGAGTTCTGCACGGCTGCAATTTTCCACAGCCTAGCCGCCCCGCAGCCGTGGCTCCACAGCCACAGCCGCCCACAGCCGTGGCAAACTGTGGGCAGCCAGCCGTCAGCCGGCCGTGGATACTTTCAATGAAATGCAACCAAATAGTATATAATAAGTTGTTTTTAGTTGAAACATATAGCCAAAGGCACATTGCAATGGGCTATAGATTCTCAAGCTCATGAAGCATCATAGGTTAAGTGGTTGTGTATCTGGCTTTAGGCCGAAGGCCTGAAGCCTGATGCGCAATGCATGCCTACACAAGCCCTTGCAAGTTGTTAAGAAAGATGGGTAGGTAGGTACCTACATCAACAGAAAACATAAACAACAAACCAGAATAGAAGCACTAGCAGTGTAGACATCTAATGCCAAATCCTGAAGCATGGTTGTGGGACAGAACAACAGATCCTGATGCTTTTCATTATCAATGTTAGGTATGGAAAATGAAACTGAAGTTGATGGACTGTCAAACAGTGATTGTCTAGTCAAAACTCTTGCTTCTTTCTTACCTTGCATATTTTCTGGGGTGTGATATGCCAGGCTTGAAGCAGCCTTCTGAGCAAGTCTCAAACTAATTTGATATGCAAGGCATCAAAACACTAGTGAGCATCCAAGAAAGAAAAACATTCATCTATTTTGATTTTTCCAAATAATGATCTTCGCTCAAATCCCCAAGGACGTGCGAGCCACAATTGCCTGTTTCAATCAAAAATTTTACTTGAGTTTTTAATGACGTCAATAGAAAGGAAGTGGCAATTAATTGTTTTGTTTCACTATAAACAGCCATAAAAATTATAAATTTTAAATAATAATGCTATGCAGTTAAAAACTTGCTCTAAAACAAAGATCAAGTATCAAATTTTTACATTTTTAGAAGAAGACGTCATTTTGTTAGTAAAGTCAACAGCTCGCGTAAGAAATATTGTGTTCAGGGTTTTCACCGTCATGTGAATTACGTGTTCAGGGTTTTCACCATCATGTGAATTAACCGTAAGTAAGGTTCATGCTCACTTATAATCTAATTCCATTGGCTTCATTGATCGGCATTTTCTGTTAGCGGTCACTCACACACCAGTTAGAACATAAAGCGCCAGTTTTATATTATGTAATTGGACTTGCCGAAAATCCAGAAATTCATCTAAGAGGCATTTTAGATAATATTTTATTAAGCCTTTACCTGCCTTTACCTAAGCATGATTTCTTTTTCTATTACCTTAAAGAATTATTGAAAGAATTATTGCTCGTCTTCAATAGCTGTAAGGTGCTCTCCTAATGACCAGGTGAGATTGATTTGAGAGGGATGTGACAATGCAACATGTTGCATTTTCTGAAACTGTCAAGCTCTTGATGATGAAGGAACAATTGGTACCTATTATTAGTATTCTGTACCAGAGTGCAAACTCCCCTACAGCAAATGGTAAAACCATTACAGGTTCTCAAAGGCTTCACCACTTTCAATGTTGCTGGGCATCCTTTGCATGATTTTTACAGGCTAGACTGCTTATCAGAATGTAAGATAAAGGATTTAAAATTTCATATTTGAGTACTTAAGATTGAGCTTGAAATCTCACAGCCGTGGCCACAGCCGTAGCCGTGTTCTTGGAGATATTTGCAGCCGCCCCGGTCCACAGCCGTGGGGCTGCAGCCAGCCGCGGCTGCAGCCGGCCGGTGCAGACCTCTAGAAGACAGAAACAGGTGATGGCATCATAGATCAATGTCGTTTTTTGGGGTTCCGATCAGGGCGGGAGTTGAGAGGCCGACTCTATCAGTAGGGCATCAATAATGAAAGCACTCCGCGTATCCTCCCGGTCGTAATTACATAGGGAACAGCCGCCACCGCCGTGGCCACCCCTTCTCCTATTGCGTCACAAAGACCGAATGAATATTTGAGTGGCCTATCGCGTTTTTGCTCCCGTTCAATTCAGAGCCGGCGGCTGTAAAAAGTTGGAACTCTTTGATAGTGTTCCGTCAACAGAGGATGGCCTTCCGGCTCCTTGTCCGCACGTCTCACGACACGAGGTCGGGGCGAGGACCCTCCTGCGCCCTCCCACCCTCCGCCCTCAGCCCTCCGGTCACTGTTCGACGGCCTTGACACTATCAAAGTGGAGTAAAAAATCACAAACAGATGATATGCCATATCGGACGTCGACTGGTAGGAAGTTCCCAGCGCTGATAGTGGATGAAACTCGGTCGAGACAGGTCAGCGTTCTCGGCTACTGAATTCCTGCGCCCATCCAACGAAAGACAGTTAGGGCCAAGACATAGGTACTGGCTCGCCTAGAGAAATGCAGTTGTTGCAGCTCAAAAAGGCTGTGGGTATAAGGACGGAGTCCTGGGTCGGTGTGGGTGCAGAAAAGCAGGAATTTTCGGGCAGGGACCGGACATTTAGTCATGTGTGGGTGGCATTTCTCTGAAAGGACATGTTACCAACATTTGTAGCGCCCTCTCCGTCGTCTCACGGGTCTCACGAAACCAGCCATGAACCGACCGTGAGTCGTGACAGCGCCACTCACGAAGCTCACTCGTGACGCCGGAACAGGGCGGCACCGAATAGTGATCGGCTTGCACACCGTGCGTGTGCACCACACGGAAATGCCAGCCACCCCGTAAACAGTTAGTTTTCCTGTTCGGCCGCAGCAGACACGACTTCTGCAGACTGGATAAGAAACGCGGCCTGGGATCGACTTTGCTACGCTGGTGGCCTTTCGAAGGAGATTCGGACAGCAGCTGTAGGTCAATCGTGGTGCAGCTGTCATCGACGGCTTTCGAATGAAGTTTATGAGCCATGCATAGCACGTTCCGAAAAAAAAACTCCTCATGTCTTGCGACCTACATATATGTCTGGTCTGCTGGATCCGACCTGATTGTCCGTCTGTCCGTCTGTCCGTTTGTCCGTCTGTCCGTCTGTCCGTCTGTCCGTCTGTCCGTCTGTCCGTCTGTCCGTCTGTCCGTCTGTCCGTCTGTCTGTCTGTCTGTCTGTCTGTCTGTCTGTCTGTCTGTCTGTCTGTCTGTCTGTCTGTCTGTCTGTCTGTCTGTCTGTCTGTCTGTCTGTCCGTCTGTCCGTCTGTCTGTCCGTCAGTCTGCCGGTCTGCCGATTCAGACTCTATCGCCCCCTGCGTTCCTGTCGTGTGTAGCTCCGTGGTATGTGACGTCAGAGCACTGCTCGCGGACCGGTTGATTGGCATTGGCGGTTCAGGAGTGCGGACGACCGTCACCGGCGGCCTTGGGAAGCCTCATGACGTTTCCACTCTTTGATAAGGATTCGTCGCTCCCACGGCTAGCCGCCAGTGTGGCGGCGGTGAGGGGGGCGGGGGGGGGGGGTGCTGAGTACTCTAGCGGTGACAGTCCAACTTTTGTCACCAGTCTACCTCCGGGTAACGGACAGCTCAGGTCGGGGCCCGAACTGGGTGTCCACCAGTCGCCCATGGTAACCGGAGGCACCTGTGGGGATTTAAGTCGACCCCCCCCCTCCCGGGGCCCACGACTGACACCCCCAGCTCTCCGCCCGAAAAGGTCTCCTCTTGAGCTGTGAGAGCAAGGCTTAGCCATGCTTTGTCATGGCTTCCAGATCCCGGATTATGCTCGGCCGCACCCAGACGGGGAACTAAGGCGCTTCAAAAATGCCACTGCTCAGCCGTGATGTCAAATTTGGTCCTGGTCTCATTTATCTCAGACAGAGCAATATTTATGATTAAAATAGAGGTGTGTTGGTTTAGCCAGATGCAATGGCAACCAAGCTGGGTTGAATCTGAAACAAATAAAACGCAATGGGCATTTAGAGATAATATTTTGAATGAGGAAATTAAGCACAAAAATAAATCAATGATGAACAGAAAGTACCCTTTTTGGCCTGCATGACGAACATCAATCTAATTTTTAAAGACAATCCGGAATCGGCGCATTCACTCCATGATCGCCTTTTAACCTCCACCTTTTTCCAAAAAAAATAATAATAATAATAAAATAATAATAATAATAATAATAATAAACAACGAATAGCCGGTTGTACTAAAATGGTTCAAGCTGCAAAAAAACTTTGGCACATATAAAAGTTACGTCAAGAAACTGAAGACTGAGTCAATTTTTTTTTGGAATGGACGAATTTCGTAAACTTGGGCGCACGTTTAGATGTCTATCCGTCGATGTTCCTGGCGTTACTCTAAATGAGCAGTACTTTGAGGCGTTGTGGAATTCTTTAAAATCAAATAGTTATCACTTCTGTTACGTAAAATGCTTTCATTTTTCTTTACATATGATGAAAAGCGTAAATATGCCGCAATTAAAACATCACTTGTAGGAAAATGCTGACAGCCCATTCATAACGCATCTTTTCATGTAGGACCTGTGTTACATGCTCCAATCAGCATCCATCGCTTCGATACAGGTGTGCCGTCCCCGCCGCTGTGGTGGCGGCATTACCAACCGACCGAACGGCGGCGGCGGCGCAGCGGTGGCGCGCCAAATTTGGCCGCCGACGGCGCCAGTTAGTTACGTCACCTCGAGTCATGGAGGGGGGGGGCTGCTCAGTAGGGGGGGGGGGCTCAGGAACACGGGCGTAGAAGGTCACCGAACACATGATCTGATGGAGGAAAGGCCCACGACATTCCGGACATTCCAGGCGCCAGGATTGTAGGCCGACAGGCTTACAGGGCGTACCTTGAGACCTCACGTGAGAAGCTCTCTGTAAATGTCACCACAATCTAGAGAGTTGGTGCTGTTTAGAAGGAAAAAATATCACCCGTACATGACGCCTTTGCGACACTTGACCCCTTAAATGCCTACAACCTCTTTTAAATCTCCAACCTGTGTTGAGGGTCAGCCTGTGGCAAAACCGGTGCCTGGTCATTTAACCTGTACTCGTGCCTGCGGTGAGATATCTTATTCCTCGCAAGTCAGCATGCGTCATGGGAAATGTGACATACGATTAGACGGCAGGTCAGACGGAGGAAAATTATATAAAAGTTCATAAAAGATCGAGAAATGGCGTGACTTTGCTGTATTCTGAGCTGTTAATTCAAATATGCACCAGCTGGCATTGCAGGCGGCGGAAAAATTGTTGTTGCAAGCTATGCTAAATGCAATGAACGTGTTGATAATTTGTTGCAATATCAAGTAGGATTTTTTTCTCTGTTTTAAATTTCTAATAAATTGCGTACATAACTCATGGTCATTGTAACTAGACAAGTATATAGGTATCGTTTTTATCGGTCAGAGCTCAAATTCAATCAAGCAACAGACTTTCTTTATTCAAATACTTTTAGGACAGGATTGCCTGTGACTACAGGTCTATACCAAAGTTCCTATAGCAGACGTCTCATGTCGACAAAGATGACTTTATGAGCAGAGCAGCCTAGCATAATTAAACACATAATTATCATGCTTGGCATTCCCACGATCCATTGCAATTCAGAACCGCGCTACGGAACGCCGTGACGCTGTAGTTGATGCACTTCTCCGGTCTGTAACGAACGGCCGTTATTCAGTGACATCCGACAGAGCTCCCGGCCTCTGTCCACACATCATTCTCTCCTAGAGTGCGCGCATGGCAACGGCCTCCGAGCGCCCCCCCCCCCCCTCCCCCCCCAAAGGAGTGCTGTGTGGTAGGTCAGCTGCTTCTTGCGGTGAACAATTACACATCATCAGCCGCCGTTTAACGATGATGGTCCCCGCGGGAGGGCCAGCGCAAGGAAATGGTCACTCCAAACGGAGTCATGTGGGAAAATCAAACGATAATTTGAGGCCACCGTGTTGCGTGAAATCGCCGCATAATTACCGCGACGCGATGACGTTTGTTCGTATGCAGACGGGCATCCGTTCCGCAGAGTGCCTCAACATAGAGGCGTCGCCGAATTTCCCAGCGGCTAAAAGAATTCCCCCGTCGCGCGGAAGCCAGACGCCAGCTCGTGTCAGCATTATAATGGGATGCAAACCGGCTTAGTGGCACCGAGCAGCAGTCTGGTGGAACCCAGGATATCTTCCATCAGTAGACCGAGCGACCGGCCGGCCTGCGTCGGTCCCACGCGCACAGACAATCCTGCAAGTCATACCCCCCTGAAGACGAGTCGGGCAGCCCTCAGAAGTGAGCGCGCGGCGCCACTGCTGCCACTATCGCTCCTGAATGGACCCACTGACAACTTGTTCACATGACGTGGCGCCGGCAGCGTTGACCCAGCCCGTAAACACACACGATTCAGAAAACTACAGACCGAAAGATCAACACACATTGCCAACCGACGCCGTTCGATAGCGAGTATCATGCTGTTGTCCCAGACACTTGAATGAAATCGGTGCCGGATATCGGATAATTGTGTTTGGCTGTTTGCAGTCTCGTGGCTGAATTGTTGACCAGATTATCCGCGTACTAGGAATCGTATACTGCCGGTTGCGTATGTACTTACATTCGAGTGTTCGAGGGCAGGCTGGCGCCAGCGGAGGCGCCGATAGCTCCTCGATTTCAGGAACTGTTGAATGAACCATCAGAGTCGTGGCAAAAGGAAAGTCCCCGAAGACGTGCCGTAACAATTGTGTCAGCATAATCCTCGCCGACCCTGATCAGATAACTATGATACAGGGAGCTCGGGATTTTCCCCAATGAAAGCAGCGAACTGGGGCCCAACGGGTTGCAGAGAAACGCATTATGATTCGAAAAGGAAAGCCAGTGCCAGTTAAAGCCGTGAATGAGAATATCTAACCTATGCTCGTATCATGTTATTTGATGTAAGATGTTCTCTTTTTAATATTGTGCGTGGATTTTACACGTAGTCGCTTTTTAATACACCAACCATCGGTCCATCACTCGTATATGCAGTAAAACTACAGGAGCAAGGCGTCTCGTTCGTCATCGTATTGCATCTCTGATTTGATTATTGCACGTCATTCATTGCTGTGATAAAGGCATTTAAATAGCAGACATTCCCGCCACTTCATATTCACCCCGCACCGGTATCATGAATGCGGGCAGTGCGTGTTTAACCATCCCTCCCCGGGCCATTAATTTCGCCAAATCGAGCCGCCAACACCGGGTAGCCACTAATGTCTACGACCATATATCAGCCATTCTGAATGAACGGGTGCGTGCCACCGAAAAATATCCTCGGCTATAACGAGCAGTCACGTGCCGCGCCGGTCTAGCCAACTTCACCTCTCCCGTTTTCTTCGCGTCGCGCTAGTCAGCCTCTTCAGTCGAGCCCCGTCTCTGAACGAAGCCACCTCAGCTGCGTGACCCCTGCTGACCTTCGACCGCCCGCACGCGCCGGGCGCCGCCCACTCATCCCCCCCTTCCCCTGCGGTCAGCGAGCTCATGACTCTCGATGTCGATCGCTGCGACCAGACTGCACGCATCCCCCCTCCGACCCCCTGCCGACATCGAGCGGTCGTCGCGGGCGACGACCCTCTGCCGTCGGCCTTGAACGTCATCGACGCCGCCGACGCCAACGCCGACGGCGGGCGCCATGGGCGGCGCCCGGTCACCTGCTCCGAACCCCCCTGGCAACGTGACGTCACAGCAGACGGCGCCGACGGAGGGCGGGGGGGGGGGGGGGGTCGAGGTCACCCAGAGCCAGACAGCGAAACCAATGTGGCAAACGTTTAACGAGGGATGACGGAGGGTTGAGCTGCCTTGAAATTCGAGGAGAATCAGAGGAGAGCTGAGAAGAGAACTCGTCATCTTTTGGGAAGCTGCTGCTTGATAAATAAAACGTTTGACTACTTCAATGATGTAAGCCTCATATGAAACGTGTGAACTGCCAGTTTGTATGCCTGTTATGTATCACTATAAAATTTGTGACGATTTATTTTTTAATACCAGCGATCACATTGACCGATTTATTTTGTAGTAAGAATATTAGCAGATGGCTACTTCTGAATTGTTACCGGAGATCATAGTAGTTTTATGACTCATCGCTTTAGCAAGCTCTGTCGAAAATAATCAACTGTTTATTTTTTATCCATAAAACAAATAAAATAAAATATGCTATAAGTATGATAGATAATTAATAGGTACATTAATTAAAGATTTGCCAAGACCCACCTCCTCGTTACAGTTAAGGTCAATTGTAAGCTATAATTTCATCTATTGATATGAAAAGCTCTTGCAGTGAAAACCACTTTCAAATGAATACATAGTTAATTACTTCAAATTACCACAGAAATCAATCAGTTTTTTCATGAACGTCGCTTGAGTAAATAATCAGCTTAGCAGATTTTCCGCACATAAAAAACTATCGACCCAGCTGCATCAAGTCAGCAGTCCCTCTGTCTGCTCCAGCGGACTGCGAGCTCCCTCTCCCCACCAGTTAACTAATTCGCTGGCCACACAGGGGCGTCAGGTCGCCAGTGTTTCCTCTCCCTCGGCGGCCGCGGTCGTGGGCGCACCGCCAAACGGGGCCGTTTTTTGTCACGGCCGTGTTTAGGTTTTTTGCCGTTCGGCACTCACGCTGTGACGCTGCCGTGAGCGTTTGGAGGGAGAGAGAGAGAGGAGCGCCGGAGCAAAAAAAACGCCCGCTCGCCGTACGAGGTAGTACGCTACGCTACTCGCCGCTGGCAGCCACGCCGACACACTGCCGGTAATGATTGGACGAACGTCTGCGCGCGCGCACGAACGGTAGGAAAATCACGGAGGGGGCGAGATGAGCAGAAAGAGATCACGAGATGACAGAAGACAGTAGGAAACGAAGATAGTGGCTCATTTTTGTTTTAATATTTTAGAGTTGGATTTCAACATGCTGTTTTTGTCACAATGTTCAAACCACATCACAGACTTGGTCTTATCAATCAAATGTTGAGCAGTGTCAGTTGCTCGGCGCCTATGCGTCGAATTTCACATACGGCTTGCAACAAAAAAAAAAATCCTGTTTGGCATATGATAGAGCCCAAAAGATGCTAAGCGCCATATTAACGTATCGCGAAAGGCTGATACACCCGTTTTTGAAACGTATTGTCATGACACTGAAGTATAAAAACTTGGCATGAGGAACCATCGTTATCTTTGGCCAACACTTATCTTCAAAGAATGAATGAATTCCTTGAAGAGTCCTAAGTAAAAAAGGAAAAAAAACTGTTGATATAATTTTTTGTCCACCATCAAGTACTCTTCAGGGTCAAGCATTGGTAGAAATGGTTTGTTTCACTTGATAAACCACGAGACTGAGACCACAACTAAGGCGGAATCATAATTTTAAAGTATATTTGAGATCGTAATGTTAGACGCACGTTGGACATGTTTAAGTACGGCTCATTTTTTCAATGCTTTGCAAGGTGCATGAATCTGTATCAGCAAACCAGATGTCGAGTGTTCCATATACGCCATTCAATTCTGATGACTGCACGATCTATTTAATGGAAGTCGTGTGCAGAGGACAGACCTCGCTCTATGTTTCCACTGCACACACAGACAGAGTGTACCAGAGAAGTGCAAGGACCGTGCACCGAACCCATCCTTCTTTCTGTCCGCGGCGGTAGTGTTTGAAATATCACGTTGAACTCCAGTGTCAGTGTATAGAGTGAAACGTGCTGTCTGGGGACTTGTGCGACACTTGGGTCTGCTGCGCGCAGCTCGACACTGACACAGATATACCGACATCTACGCTGCGCACAAAGATCGACACAGAAGATTGTATATTATGATGGGGCGCACTTCAAGCCGCCTGTCCTGGTGCTCCGCACTTTCATCCTCCCCCCCCCCCCCCTCCTCCAATCTCTCAGCAACCTTGCCGAGCTGTCTCAGCCGTGTCAAGCTCTCCAAGCTCTCAGCTCGCACGAAAAGACTAGCTCAAGTGTTTGCCAGTCGCGGGGAGGCCTGATTCTCGGGGCCCGCCTCGAGCGCTCTGCATATCTGATTCGACACAGAAATTTCAGTCGGATCCGTCCAGCTCTTCGCTGATGGTTCTGCCCGTTTTTGCCGTTGGAATTAATTGAGAACGGCTAAAAACCGCCGTTGGACTGGGGCGTTCTGTCGTCGAATAAATCACATTCGGTGTAGACAGAGCCCGGCGAAATAAGGTCACCACAGCCGGCTCCTATAAATAACGCCCGCCCCGCCCCCTCACCCCTCCCTTGGGCTGTGTGGTGGAGTGGCTTCCCTCGGTGGTATAACCGGGCTCTGCGGTCGTCCCCAGCCAATAGCCAACCGTCCGTCCCCAGCCGCTAGAAAAGCCCCGGACGTTGCCTGGCTTCTATGTGATGTAATGGGGGGGGGAGGGGTCACCTCTGCTGCAGGTGCACAGCCGGGGGTGGTGTCAGTCCGGTGTCAGGTCATTCACTGATGGTGATACTGGTGACACATCCCGTCACCAAAATGTCTGGAGTGAATATCAATCTCACCACACAAAACCAGCAGGTCATCTGCCCATACCCGATAAAAATAGCACATTGAGTTTTGACAGCCCCCCCCCCCCCAAAAAAAAACAACAACTAAAGAAGTATGTGTGTTCGCTAACCGAAGCAGAAAAAGAAGCGTTACATCATCGGAATCTGACATGTCTTATCTGAAGTATCAAATGCAACACTTAGTGTTATGATTCAGCTACAAAATTGTGAACGAAAGACAACGAAAGGGCTTTGTGCAGCATTAATATACATTCGACATCAGCCAGAATCCACATAAAAGTGAAAACGTATCCTAAACCGGTCACGAATTAGTGTCCAAAACTGCTCCGTAAATCCCGTCTCAATCTTATTTGCCTCGCAAACCTGTTCCTGCCCACTCACTCACTCGGAAACAGGCAGCACAGGACCTCGGCCACCCGAACAGCAACAGCCGTTTTCGGGTTTTGTCGGATCTTTATCTCATAAATAGGATCATCCCGACGTTGGGAAGGGTTGGCGACGCGTCTGAACAGAGGAGCACAGCGTGGCTCCGCGGGTGGTCGGGGTGTCACCTGGTCCCCCGCGGCGCAGCTATTGTCTGAGGACCCCACCCCGAATCGGCGACCGGCGCCACCCCATCACCCTTCTCCGCCGCCCCCCCCCCCCCCCGGACCTCGTGACCAGCGTCACCCCATCGCCCTACTCCCTCCTTCACCCGCTTCTTCACGTTATCCGGTCTTTTCAGCTCCGAGGGATTTCAAATACGGCGGATGGGAAGAGCTGGTTTTAATTGTATAGTGTAATGTGAAATGAGAGAGCTGTTTTTAGAAAAAGACTGGAAGCAATTATTCATGCTTGACATAAAACGGAATTTAGTGGATCAGCAAATGAAAATTAAATGATGAAACGTACCTAATGATGTGTGCAGTACTTTCAAAGACGTTCGGCACCATGCGCTTCTTTTAATCTATGAAAAAGAAACACAAAAAGCTGCCGTTATTGCGAAATATATAAGGCTACAAAACAATTATTTTTAAATAGGATGTTTAAACTCCGTACAGATGGTTGATTGTCTGTGGCTGTAATTACACATATTGTTTAATGTTTATTCCACTTATTCATGCGGGTTTATTCTAAATATTGTGTTCATTAGAGCCTTGGCAGCAAAGTTGTTCATGTTTGTTTGGGTTCAACAAGCTTTTCATTTTAATAGCTAGGTATGCATGACATCAAGCAAATAAGTCGACAATAAATATAATAAGTCGACTCATAGCAAGATAACGTGGCGACAGGAAGATGAAAAGGGTAGCTTTCTCCCTTAGGATAGATTGGGATGGACATTGGACATACAAGGCAAATGTGATGAGTGCGAAGTCATGTGGTCCGCACATCTCTGCCAGTAGCACGCTAAGTCCAACACTGCATATATTCAGCCATAATACTTGCAAACTATAAAATAGATTTGGCTAGTCTTCCTTCATCATGCTGAACAGTGAACAACTCTGCGAGTGGTAGGTTTGACGAGGTACTTTCCAGCACATAGAGCGCCGTCGTCGACACGAGCTCATCCATCTAGACTCATTCACCGCAGGTGACCTTTGAGGCACTCTGGGTCTGAAAGCTGCACTTTTCCACGTCATACGGGCGAAATTTGCTGCATCAACTGGTTCGCCACCAAGTTGTCCGGCCTCCAGCGGAGCTCCAAAGTTGTCGAGCCGTGCGATTTGGTCGGGTGGTGGGAGTTGGCGGCCTGGCGGCGGGCGCGACCACCGGTTCTCCCGCCGTCACCGCCACGCACGACTGGGCTTTGAACCCGTGACCTGAGGTGTCACGGCGCGCCGCGCGGCAGCTCGGCAGCGTCCCCGCCCGGCCACCCGCGTCGCCCTCCTCACACCCCTTCCATTGTGAAAGGTCTCGTAATGAGACGTGCCCGGTCGAGCCGCCCCTGACGCCGAAAAAAGCGGCCGAAAAAAAAAAAAACGACGCTCACCCCGGAGTCGGGACCCGTCGAGAGGGTGACCGGCTCGCCCGCAATCTCAGCGCTCCGGTTGTCAGGCGCACACCGGTGGCCGTTTTATGGGTACTTCGTTTCCACCATTACCAGCATCATCTTCACCATCAGCGTGCGTCTACATCAGCATCTTCATCACATCCGGGCTCCCTGCGTTAATGTGGCGCATCACTCAGACAAACGAAAACATCCTGTTGTTTCTCCGCCATTCAAAGCCGTTGGTTCTTGACGGTTATTGCTACCGCCGCCCAGGCAGACTAATGCAGGCCTCATTAAAACCAACACTCCGTCGTTCTTCCCATGAGCTGAGGTCTGGGAGGCAGCGGCGGTGGGCAGTCCGGATCTCAGTTAGACAGGCGCTCTTTGGAGCTCATTAAGACACAGGTGGCGCGGCTTGGTGAGCCTCTCATAAACCATCCGACGGCCGGCCGGGCAGCGCACCCGGTCCGTTAGTCGGCGCCGACAGCGGCCACGGAGGGCAGCGTACGGCCGGGTACGGCAGAGTACGGTCAGAGGACGGCTGGCTACGGCGGAGCACGGACAGAGCACGACCAAGGCACGGTGGACTACGGCAAGGCACGACCATGAGCACGGCTGGCTACGGCATACGGTCAGAAGAGAACGGGGCGTCACGGCCAGAATTGCGCGATACGGGATAGCCAACGCTACAGACTCGGTTCGAGTACGGTATAAGGCCACAGGTCACGGAATGGCTATCAGCCCCGTGCCCGGCGTCAGCACGGCGTTGTAATCTGCCCTGCTAAGGCCAAAGGCACGGAAGAGCAGGGCTAAAGTGGCTACCTAAGTGAAGTTCGGATGCGAATGAAGCAATACTAAGTAAGCCCACTTCAGGAGACTTAACGGTTTAAGAAAATAATATCACATAGTTACTAGCAAAATAGTCCCACTGAACATTTCGTTGGTCTGGGCGGGCCGTGGTGTGTCAGTTTTGGACATGCGGAGAAATGAAAAAGTAACCATGCAACTATATAATATCATGCACGCATGTATATAATGTTAACCACAAAGGGTGCTAAGTTGCCTTGTCTCGACAGAAAATCTTGTAATGAATTGCATTTTACGATTTGAACTGATTCACCCAACATGCGAAACCCTGCAGATAAGGTTCTTTTTGTAGATGTCGTTGATTTCGTGAAATTATTTCCCTCGCGTAGGCGTAACGTCTTCGCTGCCCTGGCAGCATAAAACACAATTCCGTTAAACAAATAGAGATATCTCACCGGAGTCATACCAACGTTGGCTTAAATGGGTGGACTCCAGTTTTCATAATAAAATTCCGACCATATTTGGGAGACACACTATAGCACACAGCGGTTTGACACCCCGCGTGCAACCACACACGAATGTTTCATGACCTCATCTTCTGACACACCACCGTCTGGACGATACCCAGCGACTTCCTCTCATGGGGTGTCCGTTCCAATTGCAACTGATTCCGTTTGCTCGCGCGTGGCCAGTCGTCGTCAATTTCGTCGACCACACGTTGGCTTGTGACATTGCACAATGCACTCACTCTCTTGCAGTGATCGGGGTGGAGAATTGTCGGACGCTTCGGTCCCGGACAGGATCTAAGTAACCTATGACGGTGGAGATATTGGAGGTGCGACCTCACTGTGACCTCTCAGCTTATCAATCAATTAGTGTCTGGGCTGGTCCCGAGGTTAGTGACGCAGTCGGTTGTGCTGCCGACAGAAAGAGCGCCAATAAACTCAAACAACGCGACAACTATCTCTACGATTGGTAGGGAGATTATTAAAATGAAGAAAATACAAAATATTGTTGTTTTCCTTTCTTGAATCCCTGTTGCACATCATCGAATCTAGAATATCATTTGGTGTTGTTAGTATGCGTTGCCGAAAAAAATAACACAACGAAGAGGGATCATCTGTGTTAGCTGCCTTTACCATTGAAACATATTTGACAAATCAGCAGCCCGCTGCCACATGATGTGAATAATTTACCGAGTCATGCTTCCGGTTGAGCTTTATCCGTATGTTTAGATAGTGAATAAGTGGTGCCATCGGCCGTCTGGAACGCTCTGACCCCTGCATTGTGCCCCGCGTCAGATGTGACCTTTGACCTGAACACCAGTCGGGGGTCTGTGACTCAAGCGGCGCTCTACATATAAACCAGAGATAACCGGATCCAGGCCGACCACAACACAAACAAAACCAATGTCCGATGACGTCTCAGATTCTTTGGCAACCTATCATCACGAAATTCAGATTTAGTCACGAAATTGGAACGTCGGTCTGGCCATCAGGTGAGAAAACACCGCCACCGCAAACTCATTATCAGCGTCAATAGACTCGGCAGCGCCACTGCAGCAATACCGCGGCCACCGGCCTGCACTCGAAGGCCTCAGTCCCACCGGCTGAATGGGGCGCTATCGTGTTTGAATTCCATCTGCACATCCGTTCACATTTCGCATGGTGTGCGAACAGACGCTTAGTAGCGCCATCAGCGTGCCTTCTGTGCAGTGGGAACTCACAATCCGCCCTGCGCGGAGTTTGGAACTCACAACTCCGCCCTGCGTGGAGCACGGCATCCGGCGACCAATGACGTCACAAGGTCTCCCGAGCGGAGAGAGAGGTGGGGATCGTTATCTTTTCCAGAGAAATATCTCCAATTGGTAGCACTTGTGATGCTGGAAGATCATAGATGAGAGTAGTTCTGGCCCCTGAGTTCGCTTGGAAAGTACAAACTTATGTGCGATATATCAAAGTGGCTTAGATTCACATGATGCATATCTATTTGCAGCCATTTAGATGTCGTATTGTGTCAAACAAGCCACGGAAACATTTTCACACCGTCTTACGCCATCATTTTACATCCGTCGTCACCACAACCAATATCTACCAAGCTCACGCTTCACCAGGCCCGTTGCGATTGGCCACCCCTTGCTGTGACGGCGGCGGTGGCCAGGTCGTGACGCCGTCAGACGGCGGCGCTCGTCACGCACGAGTGACGATTGCGACGCAGCGTCTGGCCGAGCGCTTGGCAACAGGATGCGTCTTTTCGGCATTGGCGGCGCTCCGGTGAGCTCGAGACAGACTGGGAGCCCTCTGAGACCGTGGAAACCGGTAGACGAAAGGGCTTGGCCACCCGTCGAGCCCTTCAGCGGGCCAGCACAGACCTAATCGATGGTCGAAAGACGCGGCGGGGGCGAAAGGAGTCAGCTGGGGCGATGACAACATGCCGTCAACACCGTTCGAACGAGTTGGCCGGGCTTTAGCTGGAACGTTGCGTAACCTTCATCGCTTGTTTCGATATTTTGAAGTATGAAAGCTGAAATTTCTCGCGTCATGATCGTTTCAGGTATCTAAACAATGTCATGGGATACATCTGAATGCTGTCGCCGCAATATCAACCCATTAGACCCAACATTACACATATAGACAGTCTGAGTACCCGCCCGCAGCCACCCGCTTCCCACCGAGTTACCACAATGGTGCACGGTCGGCCCCGCCCCGGCGCGCGGGCGGGCCAACTCGGTGGGGCGGGCCCAGGTCACGGATCGCCGCGCCACTGGTATTCCCAGCACGAGCTGAGGCTGTGGCCGAGCTTCGTGGAGGTGGGGCTGACGCAGCCCGGGCGGGAGGAATGTCTCATTGGGCACGCGGGGATGTCGTGAACAGCGAACGGCTTCGGGAGGAGTGGGGGGTGGGGGGTGGCGGAGTTGATTGTTGGTCTGGATCTAGTTATGTGCTTTTGATTGGAAGGCCACCTTATTTGGTGTTAGGGTGGCGAGCGTTAGAATGAATTAATTGAAAGAATATTGATTGAAACAGGAAATAAACAGACATGGTAAATATAAACAGAAATAGAAATAAACAAAAATAGACGAAAAAGAACAGATTATGGTTATATGTGGTGCTTCGGGCAGCTAAGCGCAATCTCTTCCCGATAAATTTACATTGAAACCACCGTCTTGCTGATTCAACTTATTCTGACATTTCGCATTTTCAATCATGTATGTAGGGTCTTCTTTAACATCAACGTTTCTTTTACCATCCCTATAATTCAGCGAAACAGGAGTTCCATGTCCTTTCACTCCTGCGTTGCATAACATTCTTAGACCTAACTAGCCATGAGATTCGCCAAATCGCCGATCTTAACAGGCATGCGCCTCAGGTCGCCGGGCTGAGTCGCCGTAATCCTGGAATGCCCACCGTGCGGCCGAGCCTTTGAACATCCTCTCTCAGCTCGTCGCTCTTAACTCAGCCTGGTCGACTGATTTTTGTTGCAGAATTATGCAAATCCGCTGCAGTAAGCCATGCGCTGCTAGGTGAAGGATACAGATAGTTCACGGTCGGTCGAGTGTAAAACACCTGAATGTGGCGAGCTACAATGCGAATATGGTGCGCCAAATAGTGAACGTTTGGCGGATGGGGAGGTGCAATGCAAGGGTGGGATGTTCTCTTGCCGTTGTGACGTTCCCACTCCCGGCCATATCACGAGTCACATTACCGGCCCGTTTCCACCGACATTCTTGTGGTGCGGGAATGTGGCCTCGTGATTGGCACACTCACGAATTCAGCAAAGGGGCCAACGAATCAGTCACGATTCTAAAATCTGCATTTCCTGAGGGTGTGTGGTGTGTAAAGGTCAGGTATGTGACCCGTCGCTCCAATGCCACCTGCCAATGCAAATACTTTTCAAGATCGCATCAGCCTTTCCTTCCACAACCACGGCATCTTTGAAAGAGTCGTCGCAATTTGCCCTAACGAACCTCACGAAGCGACAGAAATCGTGCCGATGGCATAAGCACCACGCAATGCAGGCCGGCACGACCTTCTAAATCGGAGGCATCGACAGCCAGTCGATTCATGGAAGCTAACTTTTAAGTCGCCGTCCACACGGCCCGTTTTGGCTTCCCGAACTGCCGATATTGGGCCATTCGGCGAACCGTGACGTCACGTCTCGTGCCGTGCGCGGGTGGAGGCCCGCTACCCGTCTGTGACGTCATCAACCCGCCGGTGACGTCACCAGTCGTGAAAGACTCGCGGCTGGTCGTAACTCGTCATTACTCACGTCCAGCATCCAGGAGGCCATTTGACCGTGAAAATCGAGTCAGGAGAGATTCGCCGAACTAGCTTTATCATAGCTGATACGTGCTACTGTACGAGACCGAACGGTGATCCATTGTCGTTATCCGGCTCACTGCCGACCTGATCGCTTGTTTTCAATGAGCCCGACGTAAATTGCCGGCACAAATCTCCATCGGTGTGACGCGACGCCCATTGAGACTGCTCCACTAAAGCCGGTCAGACGCCGAGAGAACCGTCAGACAGACAGACAGCCGCCGAGGCAGTCAAGGCAGCCGCCGAGACAGCCACTGAGACAGCCGAGACGGCTGCCGAGAGACGGACACCGATATACCCGCCGAGACAGCCCAGACAGCCGCCTAAACAGTCGCCGAGACAGCCACACTCGTGACGTCAGGACCACTGGTCAGCTGCCGTCTGCGCTCCACAATCGGCCCCCAAATAGCCATCCGGACATGTCTCGCCGCTACTCTGGTGTCAGCCTCAGGCCAGCGTCCAGTGACGCGGCAACAACAGACCCTGCCGCAGACGAGACTGCAGGCCACGCTGCTGCGCCGTGGGTGGCGGCGGAAGGGGAAGGGGATGATGGAGGGACAGAGGTAGATGATCTGAAGAGCCATCTGATGAAGTGAGCTCCGCGCCGGCAGCAGCTGCTGCTTGATGACCCGACGTCATCTGGCAGCCCCTGTTTAACATTCCAACAGCTCGACTGAGGGCATGACTTGGTTCTGCATCATCGCGAGCTATATAAATCCTCCGCACTCCTACCCGTCTTGGAATGCATTGCGCGGTCTCTCAATGGTCGGCCATCTACGTGAGCCAGTGACCGTCCCGCCGCCGCATTCACCAGGTAGCGCGTCACACCGACACAGCTTTTTGCACCATTTGGCATTCACATTTTTGACGTCTGAAGCGTTTGTCGCGCGGTTGGGTTTTAAAATGCCGTCACCAGGCGCGCGGGAGACTTCTGACGAAGCTGCACCGCGCGTCTGCGGGTTTGCGCTGCGATAAACTCGTCTGGTGGGTTCATGGGCGGTCGAACATGGGCGAAAGCGTGAAACAAATCTGCACCGCAGCCGGGACGGACCGGTCCTGACGGGGGGGACTGCAGGAGGGGGGGGGGGGGGGTCTGTTGCTAAGCGGACCGGTACTGTTAGTAACTGCGCCTGGTTCTCAGGGTCGGTGGGGCCCGACCTTTTCACGACACTGTGTCGTAGGCGCTTTCATGTGACGTGTGATCAGCTTGATTTCTCCGAACCGCACCCGGGCAGTGTGGGCTGCAGCCGTGGGGTGGGGTTTAAAACTGGGCCGCCGGCGCCCCATGGACGACGGTGACAGTATGTGAATCAAGCGCTGACTTTTAGAAATATTTAGGGCAATGAGGCGCCTGAGGGGGACGAAAGACGGGTTTAGTGGCATAGCTATAGTTGTCATACCATATTGCAACCATATTGTGTTCCAAGACTGCGAGCCTTTATTGCAAAGCTATGCGGAACGGCTGAACTTTCCAGTAACACAATGCAACAGACATGGCATTGCCAATTACCATAGCTCAATCTTGACCATTCATGAGTAGTTGACCTCTAGTGGTCATTGACCACAGACTACCAGTCATCTTGGTCGACACGAAGGCGGAAGGGCAAAGACATGGGCGCATGAGTCTTACGATTATTTTTAGTCAAGGAACTTAGTCTCGCACCAGCTCCATTTTTAGAGCTCAGCTAACAAGAAAAAGCGTTTGAATTTCAAACCATCAAGCGGCAGGTCATGCGCTTCAAAATCAACAGAGGCAATATGACAGTCCCGCTGTACTGCAGGTCCGGTAGTCGAAATCGACTTTTGTCTCAGCGGGGGTCTTTGGACGGACAGACATGCGCCGAACAGGTGGTGCTCTCTGCTTAGTGAGAGACTGGTGAGACTCCAGTGTCCGTCCCCTGCAGGTTGGATGGCAATGGGTGATGTCATCCTAGCAACGGAGCCTTGAACATCACTGGGTACCAAAATATCTCCACCAATCGCCCTCCCACACCCCACCGCGCGCCACAGGTCGCTGGCCGCTCGTGGCTCCCCTCCCCCTCTCCCTGCCTCTTTCGGACCGGACTTTGCCCTGCCCGGTCATGCACATTGCACAGTGCACGTTGCACCTCCGCGGCCGCTCACACCGCCGTGCCCTTGCCGGCGGTGCATTCACGATCGTCGTTAATACCTACCAACTGCTGAATGACTCGCCTGAGCGCTCGGCGGCGGAGAAGGCATGCCAGCGGCGGCCGGCCAGTCTGCATGGGCCGGTCAGACAGCCTTGACTACCCCCTCCCCACCCGCCCCTCTTGACTCAGTGCCGGGTTCGCCGACTCGAGTCTGCACGAGTCAGCCGGCCCGGCGGGTGGCTTCATTCGGAGTATTTACCGTGATATCGGCGGGGATACACGCGATGATCCGACGGCCGGTTGCCGCCCAGTGGCTGCCGCGGGGGTTATCGGGAATGGGTACAGCCCCGGAAAGGCCACTGGCCAGGAATGGCCAGGGTAGAGGGTTAGAGATAGGAGAGAGAGAGAGAGAGAGAGAGAGAGAGGGAGAGAGAGAGGGGGAGAGAGAGAGAGAGGGAGAAAGAGAGAGAGAGAAAGAGAGAGAGAGAGAGAGAGCGAGAGAGAGAGAGAGAGAGAGAGAGAGAGAGAGAGAGAGAGAGAGAGAGAGAGAGAGAGAGAGAGAGAGAGAGAGAGAGAGAGAGAGAGAGAGAGAGGGTGGATGAGAGTCCGAGTCGCGGAGGACGTGCATTGGAGTGCAACTAGCGACTGCCCGGCAGCCTAATCCGGATAGTTGCAATGGAATGCGTCATAACTGTAAAATGAAGTGAGAGGAGGTGGAGATGGCCGGCTGCTGAAATGGTTTTGCATACCTCCTGCAGGCGAGACGGCATTCTGAGGTAGGTGATGTGCAGTTCGAATGAGCGGTGAACGACTAAGGATGCTAAGTGCATGATGCGTTGCATAGGTATCTAAGAAAGATTATTAGAGATACAAACTAGCGAATAAAGCTGTATAAAAAGCTTACCTATCCAGAAGGCAAACATAAGCAATAGCTCTTCATCCAAGCACAACATAGTTTATCTAATGTTCCTTGCATTCAGAGGGTTTATCAGGCACGCGTCATTACAAACACGGATGAGAAGAATACAGGTTATGTTCCAACAAATGACGCACGTCTCTCACAGTTTTGTCACAGCTCATATAAGTAGTCACCGACTGACCGTTAGCCGACATTTGCACGTCATATTGTGACACACATATTTGGTGCAAACGCGGCCGGATAGAGCGCGAATGTCTCCTCGACTGCAACAGCTCGACCCTCTGGAGGTCTGTTAGCGCACGATCTGGCCAATTGTGACAGCTGGGGCATTCCACGATAGATCGTACCACTTTTTTCCAATTTGACACCCTCATCTCTCGGAATTTGACGAGAATTGGTCTCAGGGGTAATCAGGGGCTGCTCGGAATCCACCTGTAACAATTTCAGGCTTATCAGATAAGTATTTTTTGAGTTATGGTGTATAACATTTTTTGGATGTTGCTTTGCAGCGCTAAGTTTGGCGGGCTGTAACTCTAAGACGGATTATTCAAATGCCAAATGTTATATAACATTGAACTTGCAATGAAACAGAGATTAATATGTATTTTTGAAATTTCGAAAAATACGCTGTTTTTGATATATGACATATCGAGTTTTCTTTCATTTGTATTTTTTGGACTTTGGGACCAAATTTTTTTGAATTTTTATTTCTTTGAAAAAATATTTGGCTCATTGTTAAGAAGTATGCAAAAAATTAGGAAGGTGTTCTTTCTATAAATGTATTTATTTTACGTCACGATAACGGTTTCGAATAGTGATTTCGGGAGGGGAGCTTACAAATGGCGTGGTAAAGCTGCCTAGTGACATCACGGGTTACTGAGATTTCAATTCAAGTCTGAGCCATCTGAAAAAAAGTGAAAAGAGGGTTCATTCAACCCTCTTTCCTATAAGCGCGAGGGTGAAAAAGGCTGTTTGGTTCTGACATTGTTTTGGACGCCAATGACCATAGCTTTCCGAGATGAAAGCTACAGGACGCATACATGGTGTCCTCCAGAGGTCTCACAACTTGTATATCTGGGAATTTTTCAAGGTTACATGAGGTCAGGTCGGTCACGTGACATCACTGTTATAAATCAATGGGGAAATATAAAAACTGTTATTTTGGCGCCGAGAATGATCTAAAACTATCCCACGTACATGGTATCGTGATTTCATGCACTCCTTGCAAAGTCCAATGCTTTACTTTTGCATTGTTAACCTTGCGTGACGTCATTTATGACGTCACTAGGGTCGTACGAGTTTTTCGTCAATAACTCCCGATCAAATCGAGCTAGAGAGTCGGGAAAGTCACCAATGGACTCGGGAAGACCTTCCGAATCGAGTGATATGCCATATGATACCCTTTGCCCAGCTTCGTGACCTGAGGGGCTCTGACCTGACCTTGACCCAAGGTCAACTACTCAAGTTGACCTCACCCTAGCAAAAAGTATACCATTCGATGCACCTGAGCTAGGCGAACACAATGATGCCAAAATCGCGGCTCTGCGGCCATTTTTTTGCGAAGTTATTTACTAAAAACCGAACCCGTAACTTCAGTCACGTGACCTGACCTCAGACGCTACCGGTTAACCTGAGACCTTAAAATCGGGTATCAATCGCTGCGACTTGTAAGTTGTAACGGCACACACGCTCGTTTTTTCCGCGAGGCTCTAGCTCTATTAGAAGCGAAACGGCGTGCTGGGGTCGTATCAACCCCTCCGAAACTCATTTTGTTTGCGGGAAAATGAGGAACTTATAGAAAGAACACCTTTCTAATTTTTTGCATGTCGATTTGCAATGACATGAAGATTATTTTGAAAAAATAAAAATGTGAAAAATTTTGGTCCCAAAAGTCATTAGAGGCAAATGAAAAAAGATTAAGGTTTTTGCTCAACAATGAAATTTTTTCTTTGGAATTTTTAAATAGTAATATTAATTTTTGATTCATCGCAAGCTTAGTGTTGTTTACTTTTTGTTGGTTGCTTAACCCGTTCTTGAGTTATAGGCCATCAAACTCACCGTTACATACCGAAGTTAAAAAATGTAATGCAATATAACTCAAAAAGTTTTGATCTGAGAAGTCTGATATTTTGCCAGGCGTCTTTGGGGCCTATGATTACCCTTAGGACCGATTTTCATTAAAATCTGAGAGATGAGGGTGACGGGCCTGGTACGATCTATCGTGGAATGCCCCAGCTGTCAGTCTTGAGTCAAAGACCTTGCCGCGAAAAAGGCACGCTGCAAATCGGTTTCGTATGTCATGATTACATGATTTGGGGCTTATCGTTACATAAGATTTGGCAACTGAAGGAAATGTTTTATAAGTCACGGCATGGTGACAGGCGACAGCTATACGTGGCCAATGGTTAGTCCAAAACTGTTTAACCCGCGACCTGGTGGGGGGGGGCTATTTTTTGCCCCCCCTCCAGACTTTTCGATATATCTCCAGAACCACTGCGCCGATCGTCACCAAACTTTCAGTACCCTCCCGGACATCAATTTTACACATTGTGACCAAAAAATTTTCCAAAGGCTATGATAGGTTGGCCGGAAATGACGTCAGAGTGACGTCATGTTCTGCCGTTTTCGACCCAAAAAAGGGTTTCGCGGGAAGAGCTGTCAGGCCTATAGCTTTGCAAATACAGAAAAATGATACAAACATAAAAGCTGTAGAATGGACAGGGCTACAAAACTGCTATCTCGGATTTTTGAAATTTTTGGATTTTGACCCCCAAAAATCAAAAAATATATTTTTTGAATATAATAGCCAAAAAATCCAAAAAGTTTTTTGAATTTCGAAAAAACCGGAATATATGTGATAGTCCTTACCGCCTTCTATCTACATACCAAATTTGAGATCGAGACCTCTTTTTTTGGCCAAGTTATAGCGAAAAAACTGTTCAAAATTGATGACGTCAAATTTCCAAACTCAATTTTCAGCAATTCTAGACCTCGTAGCGCAAAACAAAGACCACCATTAGACTCCCCGTGACGAGCTGCATCGAATCAATACCCACTTTATGCAAAAATATCAACTTTGAAATTTGACCTTTTTTGACCTGACCTTGACCTGACCTCCACCAGAAAGTGACCTAAACCGTACCTGATGGTCTTATAACCAACACCATTGAGTTGGAAATGAAAAACTGGCCATAAAACATGCATCGCATAACCTTAGTAAAGTTGGGTTCATGTGGTGACCCTTGGTGACCTTTGGTGACCTGACCTGTGACCTGACCTGGTATGACCAGTGACCTCTAACAGCAACATATCTACTAGGCAACTGACGCCCTATCGCTGATTCCCGACAAAATGCGTTTTCCTCGGTGTTATAGCGCATTCCCTAGAAGACCCGTGAACGGTGAAACATTTCATCTTTGACCTGACCTGTGACGTCATCGGTGACCCCGAGGTCTATAAAATTTGGTTTCCCTCGACAAATTTGACAGACCTTTCGAACGCCGTTTGAATTTTTCGGATCCGTCCAGTAGTTTCGGAGATACGAGGGGGGGCAAAAAATAGCCCCCCCCCCCACCAGGTCGCGTTATAAACAGACCCCACCAGGGCGCGGGTTAAAGCACCGCAACCTTCGGCATTACGTACTGCCAGAGATTCAGAAAGATTAGGGTAGCAATCCTCAAATCCTTTGTTCATATTCATCGACATTTTCATTTCTTTGAATGACGTTGTACCCTTCTTTATCTTTTCGTTGATGTGGTGTTTCTTTGTCAACAGGCTTCATGAGTCATGAACTCGTCTATCCTTCGTGACGACGCCGACCCTTTCACACAACACATCTCATCCTTTCGCGAAGCCCGCTGTGAACCCCTCCCTCTCCGCGGGCCCTTGTGTAGTACTGTTGTGCCACCCCCACTCCCGCAAACGTGCCGCGGTCTAATCTGGGCCGCGTCACCACCGGCGCTTTACGAGCTGTCTCATTAGGTTTACTGCTGCTCTAGCTGGCTGTGAGGCGCCGCCTGGGAACAAAGCACGTGAAAAACCGCCGCCTCTAGTCACTGGAAGAGCTCGGTGGGTGTGCTGTGACTCGTGTGGTATCCTTCCATGCATGGGATGAATGGGTTAATGGGTTTTCTGAGGAATCTTCTAATTTAGTGCAATGTCGGCGCGTTAATATTGCACTTCCATGCATCAGATTACGATGGGAACGAAACTGAGACGACTCTGACTCATACAATGACTAAGAGGCATTTTGGTGGCTACATATGCACTCAGCTTCAGGTGAATATAATTTTTCCAAGATACCCATGGGATTTCCAGCTTCCTTATGGCTGACGAAGATGATCATCCATGCGTTCGTCGCTTATATGAATGCCGCGGTACTCTGTCGAATTCCCGGAAATTGACATGAAAGGATACACTGACCTGACCTGACCTGATATCTGCACTAAATTAGTGATGCGATGAGCTTCATGAGTAAAATAACTTAAGATTTCGTGAAAAATCATTGAACCCGTTGACATGATTACAGAGCTCTGAACTCTCTGTTTCTTATAATAGTATTGATGCATTTCTACAGGTCTATATCAGCCAAGCGATAACAGCGCTCTTATATCGTGTGTTGGTTGATCCAACAACTGTGCTTAACATGGCAAGACAAATGTTAATACTTACATCTGATGCATGGAACATGAACATCTTAAATCAGACGTCTGTGAATTTATATAAAAAGGAAAACACTGCAGGGAAAACAAATAAAGCAAACGACAAGAAATTGATTTTATGTCACGGAAAACATTGGTAGATTACTAAATTGAGCATTTATTGAAATAAGACCTAAACGCCTGACAAATAGTTAAAAGAATTAACGCCAATGACCTTTATCAATAAGCAAGGCCTCGAAACGTCTGCCCCAACATTCATAACATTTAATCGTCCATGGAGCCTATCGGCATGGGTTGGAGAAAAAGACGATTAATCACCCACCCCATCCAGACAAATCTAACGGGCTTCATCAGGTCTAACGCTAGCTTCTCGTCACCCATAAAAATAATAAACCGTCTGAGTGAGCCATTAGCAGTCAGTGTGCGCCTACTCTGGGCCGTTTCACCGTGCCTGACGTCGTTATCCAAACGTCCTACCTCGGCGCCTCATAACGGGCGTAGTTCGGTACCCGAGGTTCGTGCCCGTCACTGCCTGACGAAGCTTCGTGAGCGGGGGACTCACGAAATAGAGGGGTGAGTGGGTCTACCCCGACGTCTATGACTCTCATCGATTGGGGTCAAAGAGTCATCGGGGGGAGGGGAGAGTGAAGCTAAACAGACGGCACAGAACAAACGCAATTACAGCCTCGTCCTGGTGGAGAACTGTCATAAACCGGCATTGAATTTCACTGCAATTGGCGACAGCTGGGTCCCATCCCCTCCCCTCGTCCCTCCCCTCCCCCCCCCCCCCAACCAGCCGCCCCACTCGGTCCATTGCAGGAAGCCATTATTGGCTCGTACGAGGCCAGTCACCGACCCGCCGCGCCGGCCCTCCCCTCCCCCGGTCTCACGCCCCTCCCCCCCCCCCACCGTGCGTACACGCAGTCTGCACGTGAGTGACGCAGACGGCGATGTGTGTAATTCCGTCTGCTCTGTGAAGGTCGAGTGAGCGCATGCGGTCAGTGGGGACTGGGAGGGGTGGGGAGGGGTGCAATCGTCCATGCAAGTGAGAGTTCCTTGGAAAACGAGTGGATCCTCGAAATGGATGATGGAATAGATCGTAAATATGCTGGTTGGATTATTTTACAATATGTATTGTAAGATGAAAGTGAAATCTGAAAATCGAACGAACTAACCTGCATACCTTGCACCATTGCTTTGCATCGGCCGGATTACATATTCCTGACGAATCCTACCTGACGGCCACGTCATTTTGCTGTTATGTACTACGTACCGTTTTATCAACAACGTATAGCGTCACAAGCCACGGCTGAAGGTGAAAGCCGCACCCGGTGGCCTCAGCAGCGGTACCTCGCGTTCCTCCGATCCACCAATGCGCATTACGAGAAAGTAGCGGATTATCCGTACATTCCACACCGTAAAGCTGCTTTCCGAGTCGCTCGCGTTAGTTCAATGTCATGAGTTGGCTGTTGAACCTTTGTCGAGCGCCGGAGACCGGTCTACCCAGGCCTGGCCTCTAGAATCACACAGGGCCGTTCCCAGTGGTCCCTGGGGCTCTGGGCTGTTCTCTCAGACGGCTTTTGACCAGTATTGTTCCGCTAATCCCGCAGTCAATGGTTAGAGCCTCCGCTCGAGCCCGGCGGCCCGGGATGCAGGATCAGAGGAGCGCTCTGCAATGAAGTCAGAACGGTGTGAAGCTGAGACGCAGTTCTTCACGGAAGTGCTGGTATTGCCACGGGCACTGTGATTGCATGCTCATTGAAAAAGACATGCTAATGAATGGCAAGTCTCAAATAAGCACGGTTTGGAAATAAGTTCACAAATACTATCGGTAATATTGCCGTTATGCAATTCTTTCCCTCAGATTTCCTGTATAGGTGCTTTTGCCACACGTGTGTTACCCTAATCTCTTTAACAGCTCGTAACTGCTTTGTTTCTCCAACAACACCTCGTATCTTTACGAACACAACACGACCATACAGCGCGTGCCCCCTCCCCGTTATTTTACTGCCTTGGTGACGTCACGCCCCTCTGATGATCCGCGTGAGAACGGCTGATGCCGTGTGCCGGGATACCATCTGGCTGACAGCCGCTGTACGGAGGCGCCTATCTGCGGTCAGAACGAGTATCTATGATGTCGTGGTGTCCAACGGACGACAGTGAGCCATGACGACCGGTGGTTCAGAGAGACGGCCAAAGAAACGGTCCGCGGTGGTAAAAACTGGCCACTGCCGCTGCTGGAGGCTGGAGCAGAGCACTGAAAGTAGTCCGAAGGACGGTGGCACTCAGATTCAGAGCACCTGACATGGGTGGTTGAGATGTGTAAAGAAAATGACACCTTATCACCATTACAATAGCAAATACCAAACACATTAAAGCAAACAGTTTTCAGGCATGCGCGGTCTAAAAATTAAAAGTTAAAAACATCAATTTACGTTTTCTGCAGTACTTTCTCGGAAAATACAATGAACATCACATTAATTTTTCGTTACTCGGCAACCCTGACAAGCTTTTTAACTCTTTCGATCACCCTCCCCCGAAAAAAAAACAACGAATTGCCGTTGACCTGATTTTGACCCGGCAGCGCTCTGCTGGTGCCGACATACAGCACCACGCATACGATGTCTCGACATCCCCGACCTGAACATCTCGGTGACACCGATCTCCAGACGATCAAGGTGCCGCATTGACAGCGGTAGAATTGTGACAGTGGCGGTGATGGCTGTAACACCTTGTACCGTTACAGTGTGCGATGCCTGCCGCCCGCTGCGGGCTACCACAGAGCGAGCATATACCTATTCGGAACACAGACCCAACCGCTTCACAGCGCTGACATCTTGGAGTGACCCTTTTGGCGCCGGAACAGCACTGGGACATGACTGTGACGCGAGAGTCGCAGACCTAAACCGTATTCGGTATATGGTGGAATGCTGAGTTCAGAATAGTTAACCATATCTCTAGCACACATGATGACTTGCTTATTTTACAATGAACAAAATAGGTGTACTGTGAACAACTATCGATCTTATGCCGTCGGTTCAATGCTCGTACAAATATGACTAGCGGTATCTACTGTTAATTCAAGACCCGCATGAAAGGCTCGAGGTAGACATTACGCGGAACTTGGGTGCTATGAAGAGCACAGGAAGGTTGCACTTTGTCCTTGTTGTCTGTGCAGGAAAGAAGCGCAACATGAATGGTACATGTCGCGCGACACTGCCATGCTGGCGCGTTACAACTCTTCTTTTTTGGTTGCAATTTGAATATATCCGGTTTACAACAGTGCAACGGGGTACAAACGCTAATTGGGAATACACCAGAAGACTGGGGTCATTGCATTATCGTGGCAATGTCCAACTCTGTCTGGGTATTCAGGTAAATGTCATGTTCAATCCATGGAACAGACCAGACCTGTATTCAGCGGCTGTTTGCCAAGATGACTCGTCTTCAGCAGACAGAACAGGAGTCTCGCAGCCACCACTTATCAGTCGTGGGGGACACCACAAAGTGCATAAATATGTATTGAAAAGAAATAGTTGCGCTCGTGCCAGCAGGGTCGCTGGGTCCGCAGTAAGGTCCGTGACATTTAGCAGCATGCCTGTCTTATATGTAGTCAGACGACAGTCGCCCCTCTCGGCTGAAAACTGGACCACATCTCATAACTCACATCGTCGGATGACTTATTAATAGTTCTTGAACAGGCGTGCAGGCTTCAGATAGGTGTCGACGCCACCGGTGACGCACCTATGCAGACAGACAGACAGACGGACAGACAGACAGACAGACGCTAATGTCCATTGTATGGAGCGCACGTGCGTGCTCGCACATTTGTGCGTGCTGACACCCTCGCGTGATGGATTTTGTAACGGCACACGCGTGATAAATCGGTGCACAGCATTGCACTCAATGCACGCCATATGGGACAAGGGGTTATTCTGAAGTCTGACCTAATTAACGATTTGATTCATCTCACAGCTAACGATGTAACAATGTGAAGATGTAGTGCTGATCAAGTAGCTCCGCGTGAGGGTGCGAGAACTTCGAGCTAATATTTTGAGATGTTATCCTGTTAATTGCTTCAGTTAATCTTCATTTGACTCTCATAACTACCGCTTTTTTTAGAGAAAAGCAGATTCAACACAACTTACAATAAGCTGCCATCATAATTTGAGAGCGGTTTTATTCCATGTGAACTGCACGTATATTTCTAGTTATGCGACCACTATTTTTCGCAATTTACAGCAGAAATGCTAAAAAACAATTGGTGAAAAATGCTAATTATTCCAAAAACAGCTGTCAACGTTAACGTGATTAACATTCCATGCCCGGTGTTCATGTTTTGTATGGTGAGGATTAAATTTCTCGACAACGTACAATGAAAAAGCTTGAGGGTCCTAAAAATGTATACCGCATATAATACACGTATAGTCCCATTGCTTCCTATGGCTCCTGTCCTGCAACCATGCATCGTACCCCTCGACCTCACACATCGTTCCTCTCAAGGATATGAGCGTCTTCCAACCGCGCCGCTCCCGCCCAAACTCATTCTCTGCGGTCAGAGAAGGAAATGCCACGCCAGTCTGCCGCCGCCGTCCCAACGACCCGTCGTGAGTCGGACCTGGGAGTCACTCCCCTCTCTCTCTCTCTCCCCTCTTCCCGTCGTCTCTGGATCCGGTACATCGCCGACGGTTTGCGGTGGGGGGGGGGGGGGTCTGCAGTCTGCAGCGGCCGGCCAGACAGCCGGGGCGGGGGGGAGGGGGGGGGGGGGGTGAGAAATTCACATCGGGCCGCCACGCTCCGGAAGCGGTGCCCTTATCGGCGCCACGGTGGCCGGTGGGGACTCCTCACTTCAAATGAAGGCGTTTGCACGGTGTTTCCCTGTCACGCTCTGGGGCGAGTGTCTGTGCCGATAACACTGCACCGTCGAGGAGGCGGGCGAGGGGGGGGGGCAGTTGCATAATGCAGACAGACTGCAGCGGCAAATGTGCGAGGAATGCGGCTGTCACGCGACACACGACAGCCCCGCGGTAGAAATGGAATGATCCACCCCGGCGCCGTACCCCACAACCCCACATTTATCGGGCCCCGGCTGTCAGGTTATCTTATATAACGGACAAGAGGGTATTATTAGAACCTTTATTATAAATAGCATTGATGTCACGCTACAGCCGTGAGTATCAAGCTATTGTTTTCACTCAAATGTGACCAGAAAAGCAGATTTAATGCAAGATTCTCAGTTCTAACGAAAAGTGATGGCGTAACTCAACTGGATCAAAATATTTGGTAGGGTGAAGATCACCTAAGCTTATTTATTATTAACTTTCAGCGCCTATCTACAGCACAATTTCCACCTTAAGATATAAAATTTGTCACGATTCTGTTGCAATGTTGGGCGCAGGGTCACGAAAAGGGGTGATACGAACTCTGACGGAGTGATACAAGGCAGCTGTCGGCTGAAAACAGAAGTCATCATTATGCATGCTTGGTTAAACTTCAAAAATGAGCTGGGGGACCATCAAGGTCGCCAGGATGTTTGCAACATTCCGTTTTCCGCACAGTGACTTGACCAAGATGACGGGATATCAAACTTGGTGGTTAGAGCAGGGTCAAAAGGAAAGGAACTGCGGAAGCTGCTGGTCATTAGCGCAGGGAACACTATGAACGTACTAGTTTGGTATCTGAATTGACATCTCTCCGTTGTTATGAAGTTATGTAACGTTCGAGAAGAAGGAGAGACAGTCAACATTTCCGTATCGTGGAGGGAGGGTTTAGTAATTAGTCACGATGTAAGAGTTGCATATCATAGATAACGGTAATTAGTACTGTCTGGGTGGTCTTAGCAAGATCATTACCAAAACGGGTCTTATATAACCAAAACTTGAATGGCGTCTCTTATGTTTGGGGATGCAAAGTTTTAAGTGAACATTTAAATTAGAGTCGACATGTGTATTACATCTGACACTAATAAAATGAGCATGGATACGATTGTCAATGTGTATTTTCCTAGTTTCATTCATGCGTTTAATCCACTAATATTTTCCATTTTCACCGCATCATGAACGACACAACGGAAGATGAACTACAAGTATTTAGTACACCTACTTATCCGCTGTTGCCCATGACTTTCACACTGCGGCACACCGCAGTCCGTATCAGACCCATGTACGGAGTACGGTAAATAAAAGTACGGAGTCCACGACCGCCGGGCGGCGTTGGAGGGTGTGGCCCATACTGACCCAGTGACCCGTCGAAACCGACAGCGCTGGCGCCGGTGAGACGGCCGCCCCCGCCCCCGCCGCCGCCCATGGCGCCCCGGGCGGCCTGGCAACCGGACGCCAGACAGCCAGACAGTCGCCCGCCGGGCGGCGCGTCCCCCCCCCCCCCCCCCACTGCAGAGTGCAACCCACACCGACGCGTCTGCGTGAGTGGGGACGAGGGGGCGGGGCGGCGGACCTTGGCTGTTACCGGGTGCCGCGCCTGGGATCGCGGCGGCGCCGGCAGCCAGACATGGACTTTGAACCGATAGAGCCGCTGGGAAGTATGCCATTCATCGGGTCTGCATGGCAGGGGGTCCGGGGGCGGGGGCGCGCGGGAGGGGGACGTGGGAGTGTCTCCTCCGCTGGGGGTGGGGGCGGAGGGGGGACATACCGCGGCGGTGACTGGCCCAGGCCGCTCCCCAGCTCAGCTCGAGGTGATCTTATGACGGGCGTGTGTACCGGGTAGTGGAGAGTCTGTCTAATGTCACCGCGCCCAGCGCAGCGAGCGCAGACGAGCCGGAAACCCACGGAGATGGAATGGAGCTGAGATGATGTCTTTGCCCGTGGCGCGAGCCTGACATATTGAAAGATGGTTATTGGTTATATACCGGGTGGCCCAGAAAAAACGTTCCCAACTTTAAATCAACATTTTTCAGAAAGTGATTAAGACACAACATTGAAACTTCCAATAGTCAATGCGGCATATATTTTCAGTGAATTGTATTATTTTTATGTTATTCGGGCAATTACTTTTTAAATGGTTCGTGTTTCTAGCATGCCATGTAAAAATTACTTTTTTGCTCAGATGTTTATTTAAAAAAAATGTGAGTGAACGGGCCACTTCATCTCGGTACCACGGCCTGCAGCCATGACTGCTACTGGCAACTAGCCTCACTGATGGTTCAGGCCTGGGTGCACATTCCCTCTAGCTTTTTTCCTTATTCGGTCGATTTACTGTTTGATTTTCTTGAAGGGAGGGTAATCAGCAGTAACCCATGCACTGCGTCACTCCTTCTGCTCGAAACAGGACTCAGTGTTGAAACGAATGGCATCCATTAACAGTTAACACCATTTTGGCTCAGTATTTGAATATTCGGCACATAAGTGGGACAAAAATATTTAAAATAACAACCCACGTGCAGGTTTCATTCACGTGTTCCATTTTCTTTTTTTTTCCTAACATGGTACGTCTAAAGCCAATCATCACTACCGTCCAACATCGGCAAAAAAAAAGCAAAAGCGTCTTATTAAATTCAACATAAGATTGCTCGCTTGAAAATGATGATAGAGTGTTATAATTTGGCATACCAATGCGCAAAGAAGTGACGTAAACTTGATGAGAATTTTGGCTCGTTATTTGCACTCAACTTTGAGATATAGGCCTTCAAAGTTCGGAACGTTTTTTTGGCCACCCGGTATGGCATAGGATAAGTTAAATGTTGAACTCTTTTTCGTGGATACTTGCAGAACGAGCCTAAGAAGAAGTTAGAGATGCTTCATTTACTTGTTTTGTTAGAAGGCATCACCTACGTACGATACCGAACGCTCATCATCTTCAGTCACACAGTTATTGCCACGATGCAGCTGATTTTACAAACCGTTTGCGTGACAAGTTACGTGGGTTATCACATATCAGTAATACCCCGACAGACATAAAACGTCCGACGTCTCATTACAGGGAAACCGAATGTGTCAGGCGAACTCTGTTTTGACTGTAGCTGTCACATTGTTTCCAATTATTGCAGTGTCAAGCGAGCCTCTCTCTCCATCCCTCCCTCTTCCTCCCTTACGCTAGTCGCGATGGTGCTTAGGTGCCCGTTTAAGTCGCCAAACGAGACATTTAACAGTCAATGGGATTACGTTTGTCACGTCTGCACGTAAAGGTCGAGTTTCGTGAACTCCACGGAACAGGATAATTCAAAGGCTCGGTAACGGCACAGCGATAATATAATCGCTGTCATCGTGTAATTTACTGCCTGCACTGATAGCAAATTAACACCCGATCATGTCCACCTACACGCAGTCAGCACCCACTTCAGAGGTTAATAAAAGTGTTACACTCGATTGCTAGGTCTTTGTACACTTCGAACACTGCCATTCAAGGTCATCGCTGAAGTGCAGCAAGTTAACACTCAGTGGCAACACTCAGCTACGGAAGTTACACCATATGCACACCCTGCGTAAGTTCCGTTCACACTCGAAACACTTGCAGAGCTCATCTCCTAAAGTGTGATCATAATGCGAGTGTTTTTTTCCGGCCCGAGTGTTACCAACTATTTTTCCAGGGGTCATTTACGACGCTCGTCGACGCCATTTTATATATTGGCGGAGTGGCCGCGCGGCGCGTCGTTGTTTCGGTGGCAAATGTGCATTGATTTAATTTAATTGTATTGCACTGATTTTTGCATTTCGAGTTGATTTGCGGAGAAGGTGAGGCTGGTTTCAGTGTTGGCAAATGTTGATGTGGTGATTGACTAGGTAGTCTATGGGATCTAGAGGGGGTGACAGTGTTCCAAAATCCATTCAACTTTGAGCTGCGGTGCCTGGGAAAAAATCAGCCCCTTAAAAGAGGTTGAGAGTAGAAAATTGACATAACTCTCCAAATCATTGAATACATAACTATGAAAAATGAACATTGAGTACCTTCCTCAGGAATTTGGAAAGGATATAGCTACGTAGTACGTACCTACGTAAACGCCATATTTCACACTCTTGAATTTTCCACTCTTACCCTTTTTAGGGGCTGATTTTTCCCCAGGCACCCCAGATCGGTAATCTTTGACTAGAGTACCTACCTGCATAGTTGGAATTTTACTTTTTCTTCCTGGCGGAGTAGGTACAGAATTTTCAGCAGCGGAGTACAAAGACGTGATAACTACCTACCTACAAAGGTGGGTAGTAGCTAGATATTGATTACCAATGTTTATCATCACAACACAGTCGGGGAAACTATGGTAAAATCTGCTATTTTTAGCAGTCTGCTATTTTTAGCAGAAATCTGCTAAAAATGGGTATGCATGTGACGTCATCGTACCCAAATATAGTAGATTTGGGTACGGCCCCATACAAAAGCAGATCTGCACCCTAATTGAAGCAAATGCGCATCAAATGGCTGGCAGATTCATGATTAGAATAGTGCTGAGAATGTCCTCTGATATTTTTGTTCAGATCCGACTCTTTGCAAATAATGAGTTTGAAAATAGTCGGATCTGAACAAAAATAGCAGAGATCACTCTCAGCACTATTCTCATCATGAATCTGCCAGGCATTTGATGCGCATTTGCTTCAATTAGGGTGCAGATCTGCTTTTGTATGGGGCCGTACCCAAATCTGCTATATTTGGGTACGATGACGTCACATGCGTACCCATTTTTAGCAGATTTCTGCTAAAAATAGCAGACTGCTAAAAATAACAGATTTCACCATAGTTTCCCCGACTGAACAGGGGGTAGAAATGTAATACAGGTTACCTACCTTACTCTATTGAATATTATACAACATAAATAAAAAAATAATTGTTAAAAATAACCAGTAAATGAATGTATGTCACTAGGTGTGCACTGTGCTCCATCAACGTTGATGGGCCAACAAAAGACAGCAAAAGATCTTAATCACCCAGGCATAGTGAAATAAGCGCCTCGTTTATCAAGGTATTATTTTATTTGAGTAGGTATAAAACTTTCATTTCAAATTCTGTTGGTGGCTGCCTCCTGCAGTGCATTCTATTGTGTACGTCTCAGTTGGTGAAACTGTGGTCATCTCTTCCATTTTTGAAAGCTTCCGGAGTGGTTCCCTAATAGGCTTTTATATTTCCTATGGTTTTATTAAAAAGTGTAATTTACGTCCCCATTTATGGAAGTAGCATCCCTATTTATGGAAGATGCCTTTTTATTTTTAGAAGAGCGTACCTAAATATGGAGCTACCAAAAATGAAACAGATTACCATAGTTTCACCAACTGGTCTGGGAGTACATAGGTAGTCACACTGTGGAGTACCATTCCTGGAGCAGAACAAGCAAACAGCAAGTTTTCCAAGTCCAACACTGCCTACCTGTGCTTCAAAGGTTAGATTACGTTAGGTAGGTGAGGTTAGATTGTGCTTAAAATAAATGATCTTTGGGAGTGGAAAATTTAAATTGATGTGATTAAGCCAAAGTGAGAGGGGAAAATTATGTTCATTTGGTTACCATTTCCACCAATAGACAAATTTTGGGACACTTGGGAGTTGGGGGTGACATGGCAAAAGCCCCCCAAATGACCTGATTTTTAGCATTACGTCTATGCAGGCATGGGTATTGGTAAGGCAGGCGTTGCCAGACGGAAACATCTCTAGAAATCTCTATAAAATTATCTAAACAACCCAGCCTGATCTATCCTAAACTACGCCTACACCTTCAATGTTGTATCACTATCATTGGGATTTCTAGAAATTTTCCCACTGGCAACGCTTCGTGTGCTGCATGCCTTACCCTCACCCAGAAGCGAAACCACAACTGGGGATCCAAGGCTGGGGACCGGTTCACAGTAACTTTTGGGCTATTGGGAACCGTCCCTAGTAAAAACTTGAATTTGCAAAACAAGTAAATCATTTCATTTAAAGACACCCAAAGCACAATGGAACCCAATGTAACATTTTTTTCTCACACACTTCCTCTCAGATTTAGTATTTGGTGTTATTGGTGCTCTGGTTGGTCCCCAGTAACTTCAAACTTGTGGTTACTCCTGTGCACCTATGGTGGTGCATGTAAATAACTGGATAGGTAGCTGAACTGAGCTGGACTTAATCCGAACTCTGAAGTCGCTTGAACTTTGAACTGAAATATATCAAAGTTCACAAAATGTTTCAGCCCTGGTATCAGGCTGGCTAAGTACTTACCACAACTAAGCCATAAATTATGGCAATATGAGCAACAGGGATGCAGAGCCAGAGTCAGAACTTCTTGCCCAGAGCCGGAACCGCTGTAACATTCTGTATACAGCTGAAGCCATAACAGTTGGTTCCCAGCCAGCCATCCCAACTGGGGCCCACATGGGATTCAAGTGGGCAGCTCACCTGGGCCCCACTTGGGAATGTCATGGGCGGCCAGCTGGGTCCCATCTGGGAAACTGGGTCCCATCTGGGTCCCAATTGGGTCAGCCCTGCTGGGACCCACCTAAGTTAGATTTACCAATTTTGTGGATCTGTTTTTATGATCCGTTTTTGATCCATACCCCTCCCTCATCATTCATATTGCAACGTCCCATTCACAGCTAGCAATAAAAATGGGACATAATACTTTACCTAACAGGCTGTTTGTATAATATTTCTGAACAATTGCAGTAAACCGGTTTTCTCTGTCATTTCAGGAAATGGACATTCATGGCCGATTGGAATACAAATGCCACCACTGTTCCATAATCACGCACACCAAAAGGGAGGCCTCGAAACATGCCAGAAAGCACTCGGGAAATCCTTTTTTTCGCATCACTTGCCCAATATGCAAAGCAGTCTTCGCATCTGTATGGGGATGGAGCAGACACCTTAATGTACACGGCATTGGGATGGAATGCGGCCCCGAATCGGCTGGACTAGGATCAGATACTGCCAACGAAGCAGTAGCTTCCACATCCCAGCAAAAGCATGATGAATCAGAGACATGCCAAGATGTTGAATCAACTCATGAAGCTGATGCATCTTGCAACGCTGAAGAGGGGCTTGTTTTTGATGCCCGCAAAGAGTTGGCCTCCTTGGTATTGCGTCTGCGGGCCAAGAATGTTACGGAAAGCTCATGCAGAGATGTCCTGGAGGCTGTTCATTCTTTTACCAGTCATGGGATCGCAGAATATGAGAAAAACAAGCAGGACCAAAGCTCACCATCGGCTAGTGACTCAGCGTCAGGACCAGACTTGCAGTGTCTGAAAACTTGTGACGCATTCATGAGAACTGATCATCTTGAAGCCGCAGCTCTAAGAGAGTTTGACTCAACACAGCCGGAAGCAGTCACCATTGGAAGAGATGAGAACGGGAGCGAGGAGACTGTTCAGTACGTATCACTGACTTCTCAGCTCAAAGCATGTTCAGAAGAACGCAACGTTACGCTAGTAGCCATGGCACATTCAGATTCTGCTGAGCTCCGCGGGCCTCAGGATGGTTCTGCTCACTCATACTGTGATGATGAAACGCTTCTTCTGGCTATCTATTACGATGGCTTTCAGGTTGGTAATCCATTGGGGAATAAAGCAAAACAGCATGCGCTTGGAGCTATTTACTGCAGCATAGTCAACACAGAGTACCGAGGGAAGATTGATGAAATTTTGTTTGTGCTTCTTTTTCAAGAGATTCTTCTTAAGAAGTACTCATGGGAACAAATCTTGAAACCTCTTTTGGAAGAAGTGCGTGTTCTGGAAGCAGAAGGCATTGTGCTGAACGGAAAACACTTCAGAGTGCGTCTTTCAGTTGTTCTCGGTGACAACCTGGGCATCCACACTATTGCTGGGTTTTCTGCAAATTTTGCGGGTGGCCCAATGATGTGCCGCTTCTGTCACGGTACCAAAGAAGAAATCCGAACGAAAACACATGAGCGTGAGTTTCGTCTGCGCACTCGCGAAGACTACGACGCGAGTATTCGTGTTCTGGAAGAGGAGAACTTTGAAGAGTCAATGTGCAAAGCTCTGGGGATAAAGGCAGCATGCCCGTTCAGCGGAATGGCATCCTTCCATGCGGCTGAATCATTCCCACCAGACCTGATGCATGACGTGCTGGAGGGTGTGGTGCCATCGACCTTCAGTCTCGTGCTAGGAAAGATGCTGTCTGAGAATGTCGTTGATGGTGCTGCCCTAAACGACGCAACTAGGAACTTTCCGTATTCCGCTGTCGACACAAATCGACCGGGGAAGATACTTGTGGATGGGACCAAAGGAAGATACCAGGTACGGCGCAGCAAGCCAACAGCCAACGAGGCATGGGTGCTTCTTCGGTTGCTTCCACTGCTCCTGATCTACGCTGGCGTCGCCGCTGATTCTCTTGGTCAGTGCGCAGAATTCAGTCTCATTGTGCGGCTCATCGGCATTATGCAAACCCTGTCGTCATTCGTGCTGTACCACGGAGAAATCAACCGCACACAACAGGAGATAGAAACGTTTCTAGCTGATGTGATGCGCCTCTTCCCGACGTTCCATCTCACACCGAAGCATCACTACCTGGTACATTACCCAAGTCAATTGTTCAAGCATGGGCCGCTGCGCCGTCTTTGGTGTATGAGATTTGAGGCATATCATCAGGTACTCAAACGCACGATTGCAAACTCTCGCCAGCGCAAGAACGTTTGCAGGTCAATCGCCCTCAGACACCAAGTGCAAGTGGTCGCCAAGAACTTGGAGAGCAGGACGATTTCTTCCAAAGAGCGCTCAGTGTTCAAGGGTTCCATCCCAGACGGATGTGAAAGACTGATTCAGGGTGCAACACTGTACAGAAAAGTGAAGCTGAACGGTGTGGAATATCAGTCGTGTGAAGCACTGGTTCTGACGGATGGGATGGCAGAAATTTTATGTATCTGTGGAAGGGGCAACTCCCATTCATTCTTGGTGAGAGGATTGGTCGCCACGTATGATGCTGTGCTCTGTGCTTTTCGAGTGGCACGAACTACAAACGTGCAGGTAGTGGACTACGCTGCGCTTCAAGAAACAGAGCCCGTTGGCCTGTACGAGGTGCGCAACACGCTGTACGCCGTACCACGTCATCTCCTGCGGAACACCGACATGACGACATACACTGCGAGGTAAATATATTTCAACTGTGACAACAGACACTGTTCTTCATCAAGTTAATTTTCGTTCCTCGCCTAGTTACCAGTAGCAGGGCTGCGGAGTCGGAGTCGGAATCGACAGTTTTGGCCGGAGTCGGAGTCGGTGTCGATAAATTTTCACCGACTCCGGAACGGAGTCGGAGTCGGTTTTCGTAGCATTTCTTCCAGAAGAGTTATTTCGGAGCCGGAGCTGACCTATTTTGACGGCTCTGGCTTCGGATAAAATGTTACAGGGGCTCCGGCTTTGGACAAAATATGCCGGCTCCGGCAGCTCTGGCTCAGTGGTCCTGGTATCAAAACGTAGACCCGCTCATCAAAAACATTTACCTAATACCTCAATGTCGCATTTTGTTGGTGTTTTTTTTTCTTAATTGATCTACGTTAGTAAGCCACAATTCAGCTCATTCGCATATTATCATAAACATATTGAAATGTGCCTCCATTGTGTCTACTGTCATAGGGCAAAACGTAATCCGTCTTTTGATGGTGCCACGGTGCGCAATCCGTTTCACAGAACTACAATGCTATCATGCCGTCACTCTGCTCTCTACGATACCGCTTAATAGTGAGGTTGCGTGTGCTCTTCAGCTGGGTACCGGCGACGTAAAGGCGGGCCCAGGAATCAGTTTCCCCATCGCTCTGCTACCAACTACTTACCGTGAAAACCGTCAGTTAAGGAGTGAAACATTTGAGGTTTATGTTGTAAGCATTTCTTGTGTTAGAATCGTGTTGATAACTTAGTTCTTAACGTTCCAGATAATGGCGGACCCCGGGCTCGCACGGGAGTACGTAGTCGCCTGCGATACCGGAGGCAAAGAACCCGTGCGTAAGCTAGTCAAGTCGAAGAAGACTACGCTCTTACAGACAGCAAAGCGGGTGTTCGGTGTGACAGGGGACGGCTACGAACTCGACTACTACCACCCTAAACTGGAAGTGTATATACGTCCCGACACGGCACAAGACATTCCAGACGACTGTGTCCAGGTCAGGCTGGTACCGCCGGTACTTGCGTGCACCTTCGAGTCCTCACCATCGACGGCTTCCACAGTGCCGATCCTTGCCATCCAGGGGACTTCTGGCGCTACATCTGATGATATCGGAGCTTTCTTTAATCCTTCCGTCGGCCCATCCACGCCGTAAGTCGATATCATGCTTCGGCTGATACGGTTTTTGTGCGATTCTAAACGAACATTCACTACCTACCCAAAATGAAAAGTGATCCTTTGTTTTCATCAAAACATGAACATGCATATTGCATGCTTAGTGTTCACTTAATGTTCAATATATCAATCAGGGGATCATTGTCAATGTTGCTTGAGAATAAATACGAAGTAAACAAATGGGTATATAGATGGTAGACAATAAAGACAGATATTTGTAATTTTGACTCATTCTTGCATCGAGTCTTGGATCGTACATGCATTTTTTTTTTTTTTTTAACTGATAAAAGTTCCGCGTTATTTTCTCGCATATTTTACTTTCATAATGTATCCATTCATTTTAAGTAACGAAGATATTCCAATGTATAGGAAATTGTTTATAACAATGAGTATTTAGTTTCGAAGAAAAAAATGGTGCGATTATCAGTGAATCACTCTTAAGACCGGTATAACATTGCATCGTTATGTGATCAAGACGTTTCACATTCCCAGCTCACGATCCGATGCACGGGGTGACGGCGACACACCTGCCGCACCTGCGGACCCTGACGAACTTGCTGCACCTGCGGACCCCGACGAACCTGCTGCAACTGCGGACCCCACAAAGGAGAAAAAGCGGTAAGTAATGCCACATCGCCTTTGCTAGTACTGCAACCTCTGTTGCGCGGTGGGCTAACGCGTGCGCCGTGGGTGTTGGATGTCATTGGCTCAAAGCTTACCTCCGATGTCGTTTTTCTCGACCGCCTCATACCCATGACGTGTCGGTAACTGGGGAGTGGTCTGTTAGCTCTGGGTTCTGACGCTGCATCAGCCAACTCCCCCGGCAGTACGCTGGTACGCTGGCCCGATCCACCTTTAAATACTGGATTCTTCGGTCCGGCGTCATACCGGAGGGGATTGTCTCACTTCTTGGCCCGGAGCAGCAGGCCTCTAACACCCCGGGCCCGAGAAATCAGGGCTGCCCCAGTATGCCCACCGGTGACATCCGGGTGTCCATCCGTATTCAATGGTCGTAGCTGCATATGAAACCGCTTTGTGTACTTGCACTCAAAATTCACAGTTTGTGACCTCGACTTTGTCGCTGCCACAAACTGTGAAATTTGTCGCGCTCGTACACAAGCCTATAATAGAAATTACCTCTTACATATTGAACCTCAAAAGTGCGGGACGTTTTCTTCATGCTCCCGTGTGCTCTGGGAGTGAAAGCTAAGCTTTCAGACTTTGCGCAACTGAAAGTGCTATCTCCTTTTCAGCGCGCCGTTCAAAGTTGACATCGAGTCCCTGGACGGCCACCTGGCCAGCAGCCTACATGGTATGACGGCCCTGAACAAGTCGGACAGGGTCCGCCTAATGGACGTGATACATGCCCAGTACTGCAAGCAGTACAAAACAAGGTGAGTCTGATACGCCCCTCCTGCTGAGACGTTGCAAAGCTCTGGTTGCCACACATTTGCTAAAGGTAGACTGTCACTTAATTTTCACTTCACGGTTTTCATTAGACCTGACCCGCCCGTGACCCAACATCAAGACCGTTTTTTCGAAATTCGAACCCGTTTTTGAGAAACCTGCAATCAAAGTTTCATCACAAAACGTTCTCTGCCTACACCTTTTTTACGACCAATTGAAGATGTTCCGAAAAATAGTCCGCTTTTCAGCTATTAGGCATGGTGCGTTCGCATATTGATAAAATATCACGCACAAATGCAACGTATTAGCGCACAATGCCGAACAGCTGAATGACCTACACTTTCTAAAAGGCATGCACTGCCTCCTAAATTAGGCGTAAAAGGTGTAACTGCCCCCAAAGTAAGGATGGCATCTTCCAATTTGGGGTAAGCCGGATACCTCGCAAACGGAAATGAATTTAAAAAAAAACGGCTTTCAGAGTGGTACACAGGTGGGCCAGGGCTAGTGAAAACCAAGGCTGCGGAGTCGGAGTCGGAGTCGACCAGAGTCGACAGTTTAGCCCGAAGTCGTAGTTGGAGTCGGAGTCGAAAATTTTCACCGGGTCGGAGTCGTAGTCGTTTTTTTTTTGGGAAAATAAGAAGCTAATACTTAACCTTTTCTCGAAATTTCAATCAGTTTATGTAAGACAAAAACACAAATCTTTGAAAACAGCTTGCATTGGTTCTCAGAGGTCAGTGAAAGAGCATTAGCTGATATTTCAACCGCAAGGTCCTGATCATAATGTAAATATTTGCACAAAAAACAATATCATTCCATTCTGCTTTTCACTTTAATGCGTTTGCTATCAACTGTTTCGATTTTTCCATATTCTAGGATCAACAATTATGACGAAACTCGCTGCAAATGGCATGCACCAGGACAGGCCAAGAGGCGCAACTGTCGCTGCAAAACTTCACTGCGCTGTCTTCACCTGAAACGGATGCTGTCTGCCACTTGCCTGCCCATCGGGCGCTGGCGGTGGCGTCATCCTCTGGTGTGACAGGCCGGTGAACATTGTCTTTCGAGATTAGCTAGATAACTGAGAAACGTTGCCATCCAAACTTTAAGCAAGACACTAGTCTAAAAACTCTTCTAAAGTAACCGTTTATTAACCTATGCAAAAAGAGGATTACAATTTTCATTCTTCAGTCACTGTCATGACTGGTGTGGGCCGGAGTCGGTACTGGAGTCGGAGTCGGAGGAGATTTTTTACCCGGAGTCGGAGTCGACTATGAAATTGTATCGACTCCGCAGCCCTGGTGAAAACCATACAAATGATTAAAAATAAAAATAATTAAAATCAAGTGACAGTCTTCCTTTAAGTTGATAAGGTTAAATAAGGTTAATAAAGTAATACAACTTTGCTTGTGGAGATGTCGGAAATGCACCGCTCGCCGGCGGCCAGCATGCGAAGTGTGGATGATGACATCCTCTCTCTCTCTCTCTCTCTCTCTCTCTCTCTCTCTCTCTCTCTCTCTCTCTCTCTCTCTCTCTCTCTCTCTCACTCTCTCTCTCTCTCAGGTACTTGGGAGACCGAGCTGAATCCCTCGCAGCAGACATCGTCCAGCAGTTCGACTGTCTCTTCATGGGCATGGACCTCTACGATCGCATAGTAAGTATTTCGGCATACGATAAACAGTATGTTACTGCTATGTCCTTCTGAGAAGCTGATCCAATCTCACACTCTCCTGGTGCCATTTGTATTAATGTGAAAGGCCCGGCTCTTACCAGCTGGCCGGGTGCACAACGCCGGTGTATTGTGACGTTGGCCGTGACCCGTCGCGGTGCTCGCCGGCGGTGTCGTCTCTCGCCCGTGCCGCCGCCGTCGCCGAAGACGCGTCGTCAGACACCTGGCGCAGGTGCTGCTGGCTCCATCTTCCACACGCCGCTCGGATGTGGCCGCGCTTGCCGCAACCGCATCCGACTGCAGTCCCCGGTGGCGGCTCCGCCGGCGGAGCCGCCACCGGGGACGGAGCCGGGGCCGGCGGCACCGGAGTCACGAGAGACCGTGACGGGTCACGGCAAAGGTCACAATACACCGGCGTTGTGCACCCGGCCAGCTGGTAAGAGCCGGGCCCTTCACATTACTACACTATTATTCAAGTGCATTAAAAAACAGTGATTACACAAAATGATATGAGCTACTTGGATCGGCCTTAGCCTCGGGCCAATGAATAGGCTTTAGAAGTACATTAGTTTTGTTCTTAATTGAGCAACATTTCTTACATGAGCAGCATTTTTATATTACAACCATTTATCAAAAATCGTGCATTAAATAGTGTAAGCGCAATGATAATGAACCAAGGTGTAATTATTTGTGACGCGTTCGACTCTGTAGTTTCTGGAGCTCCATCGTCATTTTTGTTCATCGTCCAATTTATATCCATACTTGACTCGTTAGTATAAGCTAGTTAAGTGATCATCTTGTTCTGTCCAAGTGACACTCGTATGATGTTTTATTCGACAGAATATGACGAGGGTGATGATAACCAACAAATTCAAGAACCAGAGACGCGGCGACACGTCTGATGAAGTGATCAGCAAAAAGAGGTCCAAAAAAAGTCTGATGAACTACCTCCCCATAGACAAGGAAGTCCGAGATGCCGGGGAGCTGCGGCATCAGCTGCGAGAGGGCCTTCTCGATGGCACGGAAGTGAGTGATTCTTGGGTAGTAGGGGAAATTTGTAGGGGGATATAGGAGTATAGGGGGAAGCCCGCGCCCCACGTGTCGCGGGCTATCTATGCTTCCTGCGTATCCTCATTCTCATGAAAACCTGTCCTCAGGACCAGGAAGTGTGAAAATTGTGAGCTAATGACATCACTTAACACGCGCACTGCCGGGGGGGGGGGGACCTATGTACCCACCCCACATTTTGGGAAAAACTCGACTCGTAGCTGGGAAACTAGAAGGGCTAGAAAGACGCGGAAAAACATTCGAGTGTCTTTTAATTCTAAATGTACCCGGTGTCGACAGATTTGAGGTCAGGCTAACGGTTTGGCTTCCAGAGGACATGCAAGGTAAAAATAGCTGATTTTCACGAAAATTGTCTTGTTCAATAACTTCTGTTCAAAGCATGACAGAGACACGATTCATACACCATCGTGTTTGTCTAATCAAGACACGTCGAATGATATATAATTTGACCTCAAAAGGTCAAGTTTCAACTTTGACCTCAGGTAAGGGTCATGACCTGACCTCAAAAGGTCAGGTTGAGGTGACCTGACTTCTGGTAATATCGTGTTTATTTCCGCATAAAATGTGCAAAATTGATGTCGGAACAGGTATGTCAAATTTTGGGGCGCGCGGTGGCACATAGGTAGTAGGTACATACCCCCTCCCCCGGCAGTGCGAGGGTTAACTTCTAAATAAATTGATCTAGGGTCACCAAATAGGAACGCCAAAGCGTGCTTCCATACGCCATTTGCGGCTACGTAATTTTCGTCTGTTTTGTGGTACAATTATGTGTGTTGCTTGGCAGCTGAAGGAGGCAATGGACAAGACCTTCGCCGACCGCCGTCAGCTGGTAATCAAAAGAAAAATCGGACTGGCGGCTCTCAAACGCGTCTATCCCGCCCTCTTCAATGAAGTGGAGGTTAGTTCACGAAACGAATCTACAGAATCTGGAGACCGTTCTTCTCGGAAACAAACGTTTTTCTTTTAAGCTACTAATTGTTATACTTTTTTCAAGCCTGACTATTATATCTTGCTCTTGAGGTTCCAGCAAAGCTTTATTCACCATTGCACTTGTAGTCGCCGTGCCCTAAACCCTAATCATCATCATTTATTTACCATTGCAAAAAAATCGTAATTTACTCGGGGTTAAATAATCAGACTAAGTAAGGTCATCGTTCATATCAATACATTGTTAGATTAAAATGTCAAAGTTTCTTGGATTTGAATTGAGTTTTGGTTAAGTTCTTGGTCATTTTCTAGTGAATAACGCATTTAAAACGGAGCAATCAGTAGTTTTAGCTAATACCAAAACTCTGTTCCAGATCTGGGAAGAACTCGCAAGGGTGCGTGGGGCAAACAGGACCTGGGAAGAGGAGTTGGAGGAAGCGAGGATGGCGCTCAAATCCATGTTGAACGGAGTCGCCTTCTGTGACACTCTGGGTAAGTGAGAAACTTTGACTGAACCCATGTTGACTAAAGAAAGTGGCGTTAGCTTGGCGTACTCTGGCTTGCAGTTGAGGGGGATGATCAATTGCACTTTCTCGATTTAAGTGCCTTTCTAATTGTCATCAGAAACACTCATCAAGCAAAAAAATGTCATAGGTCCCTGTCGTTGAAATGCATCACCCATGTTATTTGGTATAGGTCCATCGGGGTCATCTGAAGTCACCAACGATTTCCTGCAATAGCTTTGGATCGAAAAAAAAATACTAACTTTATTCCAACATCATTGTATTTTTCTTGTCAACACAGAACGAATGATGAATAATAGCTCTTTCTACGAAGGTAATTTGATGCCAAAGTTTCAGATGCACCAAAATCTGAATCAAATGCATCTAATAGAAATTCCGAATAGAACGCGGATAGAGAGTGACGTAAGTGATTAAAGAGGTCACATGCTACTGTGGCACAAACTTCTGATTTGCTGACTTCTGACTTCCGATGAGCTCTTTGATCTGACCGAAAAATGACCGATGTACACAGTACACCCAAACATATTTTTTACGATATTTCGAAACCTGCTTACCGCTTGTCTCTACGGCACTCAGGAGTTCAGCTGCAGGGGAGTCGTAAACCACCTCGTCCCGCTCTTTTCCTCTCTCTCTCTCTCTCTCTCTCTCTCTCTCTCTCTCTCTCTCTCTCTCTCTCTCTCTCTCTCTCTCTCTCTCTCTCTTCTCTCTCTCTCTTCTCTCTCTCTCTCTCTCTTCTCTCTCTCTCTTCTCTCTCTCTCTTCTCTCTTCTCTCTTCTCTCTCTCTCTTCTCTCTCTCTCTCTCTCTCTCTCTCTCTCTCTCTCTCTCTCTCTCTCTCTCTTTCTCTCCCTCTCCCTCTCCCCTCTCTCCCTCTCCTCTCTCCTCTCTCTCTCTCTCTCTCTCTCTCTCTGTCTCTCTCTCTCTCTACCTCCCTTCCCCTCTCTCTCCGCTCTCTTTCTTTTCCGCTCTTTCTTTCTCTCTCTCTCTCTCTCTCTCTCTCGCTCTCTTCCGCTCTCTCTCGCTCTCTTCCGCTCTCTCTCGCTCTCTCTCTCTCTCGCTCTCTTTCGCTCTAGCTCGCTCTCTCCCGCTCTCTCTCTTTCCCTCTCTCTCTTATCCTCTCTCTTTCTTTTCTGCTCTCTCTTCCGCTCTCTCTCTCTCTCTCTCTCTCTCTCTATCTCTCTCTCTTCCGCTCTTTCTCTCTCTCTCTCTCTATCTCTCTCTCTCCCGCTCTCTCTGTCCCACTCTCTCTCCCGCTGTCTCCCTGTGTGTTTTGTTTTGCTTAGACTTTGGTCATCTATTGCAGATGAAAAGCTGGCACATGTGCTGATGGAGATGAGGGAGGAACACGTCGTGTTCGGGCCGCCAGGAGGCCAGGCTGGCCCACCGACCATCCACGAAGGGGAACTATGGGTGGAGGGCGTAAAGGTGGCCCAGTTTGAGAGGTTCATGTCAAAGGCGGACCAATATCTGACCTGGGGGGCGGCATTCACTGTGTTCGCACAGCGCCTCAGTTTCCGCGCGACGCAAGCAGCTGCCTACTTGGTCAATGTACACGTTCTGAAAACGGACTCGGTGAAAGCCCCAAAAAACTTCAAGAGAGGTATGCCGTACCTGCAGTGAAAGGCCACTTCCGCGCCGAGTCGTTACCGGGGCCGCCAGTGACTGGCCCGGCCCCGGGCGGCGGGCGGGCGGGGCGGGCGTACGCGGCGCCGGCCGTTCGGCTTAGCGCCCCTACGAGTGGGATCTGAAGTGCCGGCTGAGCCCGCGCCGCCAGCCTGAGACGGGCGGCGACGTCTCCGGCTGGCGGCTCTGCGGCTCCGGTCTGGCGCCGGCCGAGCTCCGTACTTTGATGCGTTGAGGCGCTGCCCGCGGTGTCCGCCGGGCGGCCTCTCGTCCCGCGCGGCGACTGCGGCTGCTGCAGTGCCAAGATGCATGCTCTGCATTTCTGTTCGCACCGAATCAATACAGTTGACAGTAAACGGTAGTGTATTTTACAAAACACTGATTGTGATGATCAGAGGAGAGTTTGTGCAATATTCAAAGCAAAAATCACGGAGAATATGTCTGAAAGAGGAAATGCTACATGCATGTAGCATTTCCTCTTGCGAATGAAATTTCTCATGAGAAATTTCATTCGCATCCAGCTCAGCAACACTTGGTTTGGGTGTTTAAATTACACGTCTGTGTTTTTGCATTAAGTGTGATACGCATGCGAGGTGTTTTCCTGGGTGTAACCAGAAGACAAGACACTTGTAATGAAGGTTTTACTCTCGGTGTTAACACCAGGTTAAGGTGTTTTCGACACCCGAATAAGAGGTTATGACAAAGTGTTACACCTATGACGGGTGTTTCTATGGTGAGTGTGATCCTGGTGGAGAGTGTTAAAGACGAGTGTTACACTTCTACAAACACCCAATTTAGGTGTGCACTTGAGACGGGTGTAAGTGAGCGCACCGGATCAACGACACTCGTCTTAGGTGTTAACACTCGAGACGGGTGTTAATTTGCTATCAGTGTGGCAGCGCCGCAGGGGCCGGACGTGGACCAATTTAGACGGAGCTCGGTGGTCGTGCCCGATCGGTGGCGCTCCGGGAAACGGTCTGTAAGGTAATGGAACTCGGACCAAGTTAGCGCGTCCAACTCGAGCCAAGCCGTCGGAGAGTCGCCGCGAGACCGCTTTGGTCGATCTCGAACGGAGCCAGCTCACATCTAAGGATAGACTGGTTTTAAAGACGCGCGGCTCTCGATCTCCGCCAAAGGCACCGCCCGCTGTGGCCCCAACTTGACTCGGGGTAGAACCAACACTGCTCCAAAGACAAGGCGTCGCCGAGCAGGCGCGAAAACGACAGATGGTGTTCCCCTCTCGTCGGCACCGTTGCCGGCGGCCGTGTCGCGTTTCAGCGACCGACGGTGGGTCTCTGCGGGTCATGGCAAGCCCGCCGGCTGCGCTCATCGCCGGCGACGATGGCGCGTGGGAAATCGGCGGCGATCGACGTTCGATGGTGCGCGCACACGACACCCTTCCCACTAAGACACAGTTACTAAAACAGCGAGCGCGCGTCGTTTGCGACGCTAGGAATGCAGCCGACGGAGCGGAGAGCAGAAGTTCGACGAGCAGTTTGACGGGAACTGTTTTCAGAGGTCGCACGGCTGAGTTGGTTTGGCTCGGCAGGAGCGCTGACGTGAGAATTAAACCGGACTCTTAGAATCACTACGGATAATATGTCTCAAGGCCTTAGCGAATTCTCATTAGTTATTGGGTCACAACTGCAATTAGACACAAATGTTTTTTTTTTTAGTTTGCGTTATTATGACAATTTCCAGTTGTTCATCCCACTATAGCTAGAACACGGACAAGGAAATTTGGATTGCAACTAAAAAAAAAAAAAAAATCGTAAAAGGTAATCCCATCTTGGGCATGTGAGTCACTGTGTTCGCATTTCACTTCACACCAACATCATGAGCAAATCACATGTAAATATTTGTGTTCCTTCACCATCCGAGAGCCCTCGGAGGTGATTCCCTTTCAGGGCCTCAAATTGCTCCATCATGTTTCACCTAGTCCTACTGCAGCTGTTTACCTGTGACCTATATCAACTCCAGCTGCAGCTGCACAGGGGCGTTTACATTACCGCTGAACGGATATGCAATTTGATCGTGCATAATTGACCTTCGTGCTGCATTCGCCACAGCTTCCAGTCACCATTGTGGCGCCGCGGTTATGGTTCTGGGAACAGCGGCACCCGTGCCAGCCGGCACGCGCCGTGTCCTGCCACACGGCACATGGGAGTGACCCAATCATAAAACAGATCGTTATGCCAGCGGTGAAAGCCGGGCGTACCGCAGGGGTGCGTTTTTGCGCCGCCTATTTTACCCGTAACACGGCGCTGTCCGGCCATATCAGTAGCCGCGTGATGGGCAGGTTTTCAGCTCCGGTTTGTCACGACACCGCCCCCACCGACAGCTCCCGTGTGAGGGGCCCGCCCCCTCCTTCACCCCCTCCCTGGTTTCTCCAGGAGATGAAGTTTCCTTGCGCTACCAATAGCAGCAACGAGTCAGAGAATGGTCGTCGTCACTCGTGACCACGGCGTCGTCATTTGTCGAAGAACCGGTGTGTGATATCGAGCTGCTGGGGAAGACCGTCATGATGCGATGCTTCGAGAAAGGATTGACGAGATCCATGGGTGCTGTCCCACCTCGGCTCGCGACCGCTCTCTCCGTTGTTCAAAGGGCCGTCAGGCAGTGCTGAGGGCTGAGGTCACTAGTGTGACGTGTCTGACGCTGCCCCGTGTAACGTGTTTACGTGAACGGCGCGCGAGTGGAGGTGGCGACGAAAGTGGCGCACAGTGTCAACAAATCCTCTAAGGATGCTACCGCAAAGCGCAGGTTCTTTTGTTCAGTACTCCGAGACAAGAGGGCAAAATGTAGGTATTGGGCGTTACTTGAGTTGCTATAGGGTTTGTATTGCTATTTGAGAGCGAATTCCACTTAACCCAGTACTTTGAGTCTTAATAATGCAGAGCATTCATTCCTGGTGCCACAAGCACAGTCAACGTGGTGTCACTGCGCTGTCATACGTGTGCCCGAAGTATGGATGCTAATCACGAAGAGGAAATTCAGCTGCGCCGTAATTCATTCAGCCAATTCGTCGGACGACTGACGAGCACCGGTAATTGCTTTACATAAATCGATTCAAAAGTGGTCTCAAACACGCAACCTGCGATTGTTGCAATAAGCTGGTGCGTTCATAGTGGATGGTGGGTGGTTTTAACCCGCGCACCGACGGGGGTCTGCGCCAACTTCGCACCGACGGGGGGGGCGGATGACCGCCCCCCCCCCCTGAGATCTCGAGAACGAAGCAAGATAGCGACAAGCGGTAAACGGCATCGGATACGCACGGTCAAGATCTACAATTTTTACTAAGGTCATTTTCAGGTCAGGTCAAAGATGACGTCACAGGGGTCGAAAAAGTCAAAATGGCGGCGCTAGATATGGAGAGAGTTTTTCTCGAATAACTTTCGAATTAGTCAAGATAGGAACAAACTAAGGGCATCATCGTGATCCTCTCGTCAATCCGCATCGAATGATATATATGTTGACCTCGAAAGGTCAAGGTCAAAGGTTGACCTCAGGTCACGTGACCTCGAGGTCATCATGTATATCATTCGATGCGTCTTGACGAGCTGAACACAATGAGACCATCCACGCGTCTGTATCTTGTTCCTGTACGGAGTTATTGGCCAAAAACCTTTGGTGACCTTTGATGACGTCACATGACCTCACAGCTGCCCAACAGCAAAACAGACCTCAAGGTAGTGAAGGTTGATCGTATATGAAGTCATGTATGGTATATGGGGCCATTCCGACCCGTTTTAGTGGTAAAAACAGGGAGTTGATTTTTCCCCCATTGACTTATAATGGGGAGGTCGCGAAATTGACCTGACCTTAGGTCACCGATATCAAAATTCCGAGATATACAAATTGTAGCTACTAATGACCTAATAATATCCTGCGACTTTCAAAGGCCTCCGACATCTACTGTACCTCTGGCACGGTGACAAAGTTGCAAAAAAGTGACTTGAGGTTGGGTCATTCAAAGTGACCTGGTGACCTGACCTTAAAAGGTAGGAGGTTCAAACTTGCACATCATGTGTAAAATTGATGAAGGTATAGTCATACCAAATTTCGCGGCGCTACGCGCCGCGGTTTTCCCGCTATTCGCGAAAAACCTCAGGGGGGGCGGATATCCGCCCCCCCCCCGTCGGTGCGCGGGTTAAGGTCTCACGATTTACGCGTAACCCGAACAAGATCTGCAATAAAAATTGTTTCAAGACGCATACCGAAATCACCACTCGAAACACTTGACTGGAAACTATAATTTGTAGCGAGATACTTGAGCCGAAGGAACAGCAACAGCATATGCGCAATTCACAACAAACAACAATACCTACATTATACATATGTTATGTTTGCTATGAAACTTGAGTTGAGTACCTGACTCTAGGACGATAAGCTCATTGAATTCGGTTGCGGTCTAAATGCAAAAAATATTTGAAGGTGAAAATATCTCAACAGTAAGCCAATTCGCTGATTCCATGCACATATAACACGACAGCTGAATTTGTCGGAAATACGCCGGCTCACTCCGATGACGTCATATTCCAGAGGAGTGCCGGAACGGTCGGGCGGAGTCGGATCGGTGCGCAGATGCGATTGTCGGCGCCATGTTTGTAGTTATCCTGCGGCCGTGCATGCGCCGCGCCGCCACACTTGAGCTATGCGTCCAATGCAACATCGTGCCTGGAATGCTGCTGCTGGCTGTTAGGGAGGATTTCGTGACGTCATCCTCTGGGGAAAAAAGTCACAAAAATGAAAGAAGTGTGTGCAGATGCCGCTGGTAATCAGTTTTCATGGCTAACGAAACTTTTGCCGTTAAATAATGGCGGCCCTTTTCAAGTTTCATGCATCGTTACATAATTTACACATTTCGGATATCAAGAATTAAACAAAAGCGTCCTGAAGAACACCTGGCTTACCTTTTGCTCTTTTAGCTTGGTTCACTTTATGCTTAGCGTAACTTAACCCGCGCCCCAGTGGCGGTCTCAGCCAACTTCGCCCTAGTGAGGGGGGGCATATGTTACCACCCACCTCTAACTCAAAAACTAAGAGGGCTAGAAAGACGCGGTAAAAAGCCGTCGATAGCTCTCAATGCGTACGTTTGAAAGTATTTCGGTCATTTTTCATCTTGGAGCAATATTGGGGTCACTGGAGGTCATCAAAGGTCAAAATTTGCCAAATGTCATTATCTTTTTCAGAAAACATGATTATATCTCAGGAACTATGATAGCTAGAAAAACGCATTGAAAAGCAATCGATACCTTTCGAACTCTTCTTTCGATAAGGTCTTCATCAAAATTGACCTCAGGTCAACGGTTTAGCCTCCAGAGGGCAAAAACTCCAAAAATAGCTGTTTTTCGCAAAGTGTTTTTTGACAATAACTTTTGACTAGAAAAAGCCACGACATTTCTATTGCCAGAATCGTGTTCCTCTCGCCGAGACGCGTCGAATGAACTATAATTTGACCTTGAAAGGTCAACTTGAAAATTTGACCTCAGGTCAAGGTCATGACCTGACCGAAAAAGGTCATGTTGCATATCATTCGATGTGTCTCAACAAGACAAACACAATGAAGCCATCCCCAGCGTTCTATCTCTTTCCAATCGCGAGTTATTGGCAAAAATCTGTTTGTAGCCTCAAATGACCTCGGATGACCTTTGTAGAGGCTATCAGCAAAAATGACACCTTGGTCATCACGGGTGGTCCAAATCATTGTGATTCTGAAATATTTGGACTGTTCCCAAGCGTACACACGTATCTAGAGGCATTTTCATTTTTCTCCATTGACTTATAATGGTAAGGTCACGCCACTGACCTGACCTTAGGTCACGGATATAAAAAATCCGAGATATACAAATTGTAGGCGCCCATAACATCATGCAATCCACCAAGTTTAAAATCTTTTTGACAAACACTGCAGGCTGGACATGATTGCAAACTTTTTTTTAGGCCTGGTCAGTTAACTTGACCTGGTGACCTGACCTGACATGACCTGGGGTCAAAAATTTCACACATTGTCCAAAATTGATGTACGAAAAGCTATGCTAAGCGGCGCGGCGCTGCGCGCCGCGGTTTTTTATTTATACGCAAAAAACGCGACAGGGTGGTAACATATGCCCCCCCCCCCACTGGGGCGAAGGTTATAGGTCATCCTACAGTTTATATCATATTCATTTGTGGCATACTGTCCAACATGCTGTCTTCACAAGTTCGGTCGTAAATTCAACATCACAGACTCACCGTAGTAAAACGTATTTACAAGAACAAAACGCGCTATGGTGATGATAAAACGCTGTTACGTAACAATACTAAGTACAGTACTTCGTATGTGACATACCGGACATCGAAAACATCGTAAATGAAAGTCCTCAAGAGCTGAAGAGTTGTACCATGTCGGCATGCATGAACTGCATCTGATTTATCATTTATCACTCACCAGTGCACTGGCGAGTGGCGAGTGATAAATAAAAGGCTTTAGCATGCTAAAGCAAACGATATTCTGTTGTAAAAGTGACGTAGGTACTAGCGTACCTAAGTGCGTAAACATCTAGCAAAACATTTCTGTGACTTCTTTTCAATCTGTTATGAAGTGTTGCTGAAGTTACGAGTATGTGAAGTTATTATGACATTGAAATATCTCCTTCAAATGAGTTTATGACAAGGTGCATACCATCAAGTAATTTTTTTACTACCTTTCCAGACTTCTTCAATGTTCTGCTTGAGCGGATTGCAACAACCATCGCTCATGAACGGCGTCGTTCGTCATTTATGACGTCAGTCTACGCTGGCGTTATCGTGTAACCAGAGAGCCAGCGGCGGCGGCGTCCTTCTGGCCCTCGATAAGCTGGAAGGGCTGGATTTGACTACTGTGAGGTAGGTCGTCTGTCTTGACTGTCACATAAACCACCCGCGCTAGGTCAACGACATTCGGGTTCGGGATCGGACGGGATCGGATGGAGTGGGCGTAATTTGCATTCTGAACATGCATGCAATGATGTAGCCATAGTATAGTAGCGTGATAAATGAATCAAATATTATTTTCGCGTTTGTCGAATTTTTGTAGATATTAACACGATTTCGTTAAACTCAATTTTGAAGTTTGATAATGTTTCGAAGCACGATTGAAGTTGTAAAACGCAATTTAAAAAGGGCTCATTTTCTTCATTTTCATTTTCAAGCTGCTCATTTTCCATGTCTAAAATCTCCTGACTTTTCACCGAGCAGCTCTCCTGAGGAGGAAGACCGAGTCTCTCGCTCAGACGTGGTATCGGAACGCGGTGTGGCGCAGGGGACACGCCACTCAGCCGGTACAAGCTCGGAATGCGATCCATCGCGACGGGTGGCGGCGGCGCGCGTGCCTCGCGTCGGGAACGACGCATCGCTAGCGTCAGACGCGCCCGTGTTGGTCCCGGGTGCCTCGGCGATGCCGTGGATCGCACGAGAGATGGTGGAGAGTGTGAGAAGCAGACGGTGTGAAAACTGCAACAGGAAATGTCTGGAGAAGTTATATGACGTGGTGAGAAGGCAGAAGTCGTAGAAGACGCGACGACACGACGATGACAATCCATGTACTAGGGTTGACTATTAAGTAATGGAAGTGCCTCTAGCAATTAAAAGTTTTTGCACGTGCACACATTTTTTTAGTGTCATCATGTGCGCCGATGTTTTTTCTATCCAATAGTGAAGACCAGATGTCTTTAGCTACATTTTACTCTGAGCTATCGACGCTTTTCCAAGAGACCACCCAAACCTGCGGCGCACGACAAAAAAGGGGCCTGGCAATGGCCAAAATCGTGCGCCAGGGCGAGATCACCAGGGCTCAGTGGCCAAGTGTTATGGCTACACGAATAAAATAATGGAAGTTGCTATATTTTCATAAAAAACAATACATATAACACAATAAATAACAATAAATAGCAGCACCACTACTCCACATAATCGCCTCCTAGCATCACACACCGTGCCAGCCTCTTGACCCAGTCCTGGAACGCCGCCAGGAGGCCATCTTCGCTGATCTGCGCGAGCACGCGGCACACCGCCCGTCGCACCTGTTGCCCGGCGCACCTGATGCCGTCGCTCCATACACTTTTAAAAGAAATTTCCTGATCTCAGCAGGCCTTTACCCTACCACAAACTGAGATCTAATGACCTCGCGCTGGTGCGCGATTTTGGCCATTGCCAGCATCCTTTTTTGTCGTGCGCCGCAGGTTTGGGTGGTCTCTTGGGAAAACGTCGATAGCTCAGAGCAAAATGTAGCTAAAGACACCTGGTCTTCACCATTGGATAGAAAAAACATCGGTGCACGTGATGGCACCAAAATAATGTGTGCACGTGCAAAAACTTTTAATTGCTAAAGGCACTTCCATTACTTAATAGTCAACCAGTAGATCTCCTGCCTTCAAATCCGATGAAACAGCGATGAGGTGTCGATGATTCGTCATCGATCGGAAATTTGTCGTCATCAGGCGGGATGTAGGCTGGCGGGACGGGCTCTGGGCGGAGCTCGTGCGGGCCGGGTCGGGGGTGGGGACAGGTGCGAAGCCGGGAATGGACGTGGGGGCGGTTTCTCAGTCTCCTCGCTGCGGGAATTCCACCAGGCGTCGGCAGGCGTCACACGCCAGTCATGCCAAAGCTCTCAGCCGTTTAAACGCGTCGTAAAATAATCAAGCCATTATTTCGGCAGAGTTATGCCGTTGCACCGCTGCCAAGCCACACGGTTCCACTGGAGCGAGCACCGGCCACCCAGCCGGCGGCCTCGGGGGCGTCGACCGCGACGACGACGACGCGGCGACGAGCCTCGCCAGCGGCGCTGAGCTGGAGCTTCCAGGGGACAGCTGCGCTGTCGTGTCCGGCCGCCGGCGCCGTGGGGTGCCAGGAGCGTCCGAATGGCAGCTGGCAGCTGCGGCAGACGGCGTCAACACCGGACATACCTGCAGTGATGACGGCTGCCCAGCGCCGCTGCGGGGGTGAGGGGAACAACGGCTGGTCTTTCCTGCAGGAAGGGGGAGACGGAGGACAGGACGCTCATGGAGTTGGACGGCGTCTTTTGAATCTTACGGCTTTGCCTATTAAAACGACGACGACTACGATGCTGTTTGTGTGACGGCTGTAGCGTGATGCTCAATGAATTCACAGCTGGAGCGGTAGCTACCCGCCTGGCTTGCCCTGTAGATTTTGCGTCTTGATTATACTCACAACTTCTATGACCCATAAAATGTTCAGAAAGCGTCGCACAATTGCACATATAAAATAATGCCAATCTCACTAGTCACTGCCTCGCAACATTTCAAAACTTAACACCACACTCAGAAACAGGATGCCTCATGTAAACCACACTGCATGCCCCAGTTATTTCGGCCCAGAATGTCTGCAGCGGACAGAGCTATGGCCCGACGACAATCGGTTGGTCGCGTGTGTCGTCGGCCGCCGCGCCTCTATTCAGGTGTGTCAGGTGCGGCGCCTCTCGGTCTGGGCGTCCAAGGCCGTCTCCAGCCGACCCCAGACGGCTGCAACGGTCCCTCCCATGCCTATGCAAAGCCACACAAGCGTAGCCGCCGCCGGCGTGAAGGTCGAATCTCTCCTGCAGCGCCAGGCGAACGGCCGACCCGTCTGCGCCGCGGATGCCGTCGGCCTCTGCGGCGCGGCCACAACACGGCGGGCGCTCTCGGGACTTCGCGGCTCATCGACACGCCGTCACCACACCTTCTTTTCACGGCCTTTAACGAGCGTTGGACGGATCCCTGCTGCACTGATCCGTCGTCACGTGCGGTGATGGCCACTCAGCAGCCCCTCCTGGGCGACCCTCGTCGCTCTGCTCTCGTCTGGCCTCTCAGACTCCGCTGGAGGGCCGCGTTCGGGCCTCTGGCGGAGGGCAGGCGCCGCCGAAATGATAATGCGCTATTCTGCAGCGCCGTGCAGCCGACTGCCGAATTCCAGCCGCACGCAGATTGCCGATCGGCAGGCCAGCAGCAGCGAGGGGTGCACTCCGGCGGTCGTCTCGGCGCTCCCGAACATGTTGTGCATTCCTTTTCCGCTGGCAATGCAATGCAGGAATGCGCGGGGACGGGCCGTGTCGGGACGTTAGCTGCCGCGAACGGCGTGGCTAACAAATGAGATCATTCGGAACATCGCGCCTGGTGATAAAACCACTCGTAAAAACTCGCCCGCTGCCGGCCCGCGGTGGACCGGGAGTGGTCAGGTGCCCGGTAGAGGCCCATGCAGGCCGGCCCCCAGCAGTTGGGAGACAGATCGTGCGCAACGACGACGTTCTTTTATAAATATAAATTCAAAATAAAGTAATCAAACATACATCAGACTTGCACTAATGCCACGCCAGACGGGAATAAGGGTAGTTAAATCTCTGTATAGTCTCATTAGGAAGCGCGGTGTTAACCCTCGCCCATGTAGGGGGGGTTGGTGCAACCCCCCCTGAGGTTTTTCGGAAATAGTGCAAAAACGGCGGCGCGCAGCGCCGCCAAATTTTGGGTACCTTATGGGGCAAACCTTGCGCATCTTTTGAACAAAAAAATTTGACCGGGTCATGTCAGGTCACGGAGTTATGACGTCACAAAGGGAACAGCCTCCGGCCGGATTTTCACAAACTGAGTGCCAACGCCCGAGGTTTCCTGCCGGTGGTACGGACATCGGTTGATGGATCGTGATGAAACTTCCCATGCATGTTGGGGCAAGTATTGGCTATCATATGGTATAAGAAACTTGACCGGGTCAGGTCAGGTCACGGAGCTATGACGTCACAAGAGGAACAGCGTCCGGTACTATTTTTGAAAAGCGCCCGAACCACTATTTTGCTAATTCTTGTCACCTCAATGGGAATATGCAGCAATATTAGCTTCTATAGGGAGCAAATGGACCTTCCAAATCCAAAAATACAATCAGATTTCAAAAATTTAAATTTAATTTTTCGAATTTCTGCCGCCGACTGTGACCTTGCCGACTTCCGGCGCTCCCAACGCGCCATTTTTAGAGCTAGGGAAACGAAATACATACCAAACAATAGAGAATTGATCAAGGAACACGATATTGAAGGTTTCAAGTCGATATCTCCCACCGTTTTGCCGCAATCGCCGCGGAAAGTTGAAAAAAGTCTATTTTTCCGAAAATTTGACCTTTGACCGGTCAAAAGTAGGTCAAATGTTGACCTAGGACCAAAAAATATACCACCAATCGCGAGATCTCGGCGAGAGCAATCCGTTGGTCTTTTCCGCTAAGCTCTACGACGCTCCGTTTTCAAACGCCAAGGGGGGGGGGTCGCACTAACCCCCCCCCCCCCCCCCCTGCATGGGCGAAGGTGGCAGATCGCCGTTTACGGGCGAGGGTTAATCTCGGTAAGCCTTTCAGTACCAGTAATGCGTGTAAAATCACGCATTCCGTTAATCTTTCCCGTTAATTACGCCAGTTTCTACCCCGAGTGTTTTGACACAGGGTCCCGACGCCGCCGTAATTTACGACAGGCTGGACGTTGCCAAATTCTTACCTGTCCTGCCCGGTCCTTCCCTCCCCTCCCCCCGCATCGAATCGATTGCCCGGTGCACCGGCCCGCGATTTAATCTCTCGGCGGTGGCGCGCCGGTGCGCTCAGGTAGTGTGCGTAAATCTCGTGCGTACGGCCGGCGCAGCGCGCGCGCGTTCTCCGCGCCGTTTCGTCTCCATGGCAACTGGCGCCACGGACTCGCGTAAACAGCCGTAATCGGTTGTTTACCTCGTCCTGCGCGAATTCCGCAAGACGGCCCTGCGCAGAGGCTACCGGCGGACCACCGCAAGGCGGTGGCGGCTCCGAGTCGCGCACAGGAGCGCGAGAGATGGAGGGGGCGGCCGCGGCTTGGGCTGACGGCTACCTGCCTACCCGGGCCCGACCGTCCAGCTCCATGAATTTTACCTTCCGCGAGTCGTGGTCCCTATGAATTCCACGGACGCGCCGCCGCACCACCATCGGCGTCTTCAGAAGCACGCCGGTTCACGAGTCTTCGTGAATTCCAGCTGCCGTGAACCGCAGCCGAAATTGCGGTGGCGCCGGCGCCGTCTAGTCGCCTAGACCAACCGCCGTGAACGCCAGTCGCAACGGCCGGCGTCGTCGCGCCACGCCCAGTGCCGCCAGGGAAAGTAGGTAACGCGGTGCAGCGGGCACGATGTCTAGCGGATCAGCCCGCTCGGAAAACCCGTCTGGGCTGTGCGACCGCGCGTCGCGCGCGACGAAACGTCGACAACGCGCGCGCGGGGACTTCCCAGTCGGCACCGAGCGGCCGCGAGAGCCCGCCTTTCAATCGCCGTTCTGGCGGGTAATCGTGACTTCCGGCGACGAGGAGCTTCGTCAAGCGGCAAGCCGGAGCTCCCACCGCGCCGCTGGCCCGGAGCTCGCCGCCGCGCCGGCCAGAAGGACGCGCTCAGTCGAGCTTGCAGTCAGGCACTGAAGTGATTTGAGGCGTCACATGCATAATGAAACTTCTCGGTCTAAACTCACAGGTGGTTGGTCATCCTCTCGCTCCACATCGACTGGACGCAGCTCTGGTGTTTCGTCAGAAGCTGCCGGAGCTGCAGTTCTCGTGACAACAGCCAACAGCTTTCACAGCCAGTTCTCGGGTCATGTTTTTATCATGAGCAGCTGTTCGAGAGAGCACGGGCCACGGCACATCTGCTCAATGACCGCAGGTCGAGGGAGCGGTGGCCTGTTCTGACCTGGTCTGTGCTCGTTGACAGCACAGGGACTTCACCGGGGAACCGGATAGTCGGCTATCAGACTCATCGGATACCTGAGCTCTCCACAGAAACCGAGACTGGAAGGTGTACTTGCAGATTAGGTGTCTGCCAAAACGTTCCGGGATTCGTGGAGATCAGCTGACGTCATGGTGGATTTCGGCTCAGGTATTTCCGCGCTATCTCAGGTCTAAGGATTTTTGCTAAAGTGAAATGTCTTTATTGGTAAATGCTATTATGTTGAGCAAAAATTATGGGTTCAGTGTGATTGTGGCAAATGATACACCCAATACCTAAAAACAATTTCAAAGACAAGCTTTGACAATAAACGCAGAAAGCCCGTGACCAAAAATATACGAATGTCAATGTCAAGGAAACTGTTACCTATCATGCTTTCCAGAAACTATAATATAACATAAGGTGCTGGGCTAACACTTCCCAGACATTATCACAAGAGAAGCTATCAACATAATCGATGGGGCATAACTGGATTCCACTTCAGTCAGTCAGTTCAATATGCTTTTTATTGAAAAGGGGAATTAAGCCATTCGTTGTGGTCCAAAATCCCTTTTGGACGGCTATAATATCTTCAATTAATGACACGCATTTACGCCAGTGGTTTATCGACGAAACAATTTGAGCATGATCTACTCCCACAGCATGATTAGGCATTTGTGAGCCAGGGGTTGACTGGGTTTAATATGGACGAAGCTGTATTGGATCGATGCATAATGATGTTGTAGTTAACAAGCAGCACCAACATAGTGCGACGGACCCATTGGACACCAGATACGCCAGTTTTTTTTTTCAAAGCAGCTCAAGGTGGCAACTGGCTTCTCTTCGAAAACACTGCCTACAAGGACAACTTGCATCAGTAGCTCGGCGACTGAGCTCCAGCGTTGAATAAAAAACAGTCTCCGAAGCCAAGCTACCCACGGCGGCGCTCGCGCGAGTTTGTGGACGTTGGCCTGCGCCGCGAAGCATTACGCAGCTGCCGGCACATTAGCGCTTGCAGCCGCTGAATTTGCGGCCTGTGTTATCACTCAGCACAGCGAGCAGTATTTGTGTTTGAATGGATAATAGTTAGTGCACTCTGGATGTGTGGAAACGCTGAGAGCTCCGTGGAATGTGCGGCATGTCTCACTGGACCTAAGGGTGTTATTTCACAGTATTTGCAGGTGTCGTTTTTCTTGCTATACAGGTGTCACATTACCATCGTCCATGGTGTCATTTTATCTCAATTGCAAGTGTTGTGTGATTTAGCTGACTGCTCGGTTTGTGAACCTGTACATGACCTTGAGTGCAGTTTGTTTTCTTTATAAACTCGCACATTTGCAACTGATATGTGACGACTAAGGGTCGAACGAAGGACGTGACATCTGTGAATCACTCCATTGCGTCTGCGATTATGCAATGTTTATCACAGTCTTGCGTTAGGTTTACTTCTACTTTAATTCATTATAAGTCGATGATAATGATCAACGTTTACAACATTATCAGTTGACCCAAGTTATATGCCCTTGACAGGAGTCAATGAAACTCCTCTGTCCTCTGTTCTCTGTGTGGGGAGGTAGCGGCGGTCAGTTGACTGCTATGACCTCTGAGTGGAGTCAGTGGGCCTCATCAGCCCTGGGTCCTCGATATGTGGAGGTAGTGGTGGTCAGTTGACCCCAATGACCTCTGATCGAAGCCAGAGACCCTCCTCTACCCTTGGTATCCTGTGTGAGGAAGCCGCGGCGAGTAGCGGCGGTCAGTTGACTCCCGTGACCTCTGATCGGAGCCAGCTGCCCGCGGCGGCCTGTCGCCATCACCGTCCGTTCTCCCTCTCATTTGTATAATGACCGGCCTGCCGCTACCTGGCCGCATATCGCATCTGTCCCACAGCCCAGGTAATAAGTCATTTCGGGAGCTAGTGATGGCTCCATTACTCCCTACATCCATTACTAATGGCTTCATTAGATGGTCCTCTTAGGTATCCTCCCCGGCACTTTGGTTCATGGCTCTGGTTGTCACTCGTGGCCACAGCTATCATTTCTTCAAATTCTCTGTATCACTGTCTATCCGTAAGGCATATTGCCTGCGCGCAAATGTCCCCCGCTGATCTTACCCAATATTACGCCAGGCGTGACTAATGACCCCGTGCCGCCCCTGTGTCGCTGGCGCCTCAGCGAGTGTCCTTGTGTGTCCCGTGGCGGGTGCTCGGAAGATCTTCGATGGCTGCGCGCATGAATATAATGCTTAGGTAAATGAATAGCAAACCTACGATTATTTTGTTAGTGAGGCTCTCCTCATCCCCGTCCACCGTCCTCAGGCGAGCATTCCTCATTTGCAGCCCCCCCCCCCCCCCGCTCCAGACCCCTCCCCGTAGAGTACGCACACGGTACAGGCGGCGACGCAAATATGTTTTCGCGATGGCCAGCGCAGCGGCGGAGGCCGGCGGCCCAAAACAAACGGCCGGAAAGCGAGCTGATGTCCAGAGAGATACACCAGACACCGGCCGGGTGGGCCATTGTGCGCGACTGGCATCGGTGCCGCTGTCGGCAAACCGTCGCACGTCCAGCGTCCGCTGACGGTCCCGCATGTAGGCTGTATCCTGGATACATGCAGGGCCGCCGTAGCGCCATCACAAACATGGGCATCACTTCTTTCCTGATCTCCTCCCCATCCAGACCCGTCATGGATCGCCCAATCCAGGGACCACAATCCTTCTGATCTGTATCATGTGCAGACTGCGAATGAAGGTATGTGCACTGGTGACAAACAGTGGCCTTGATGAGGACGGTCACCCTTGCGAGGGGACATCTGCAAAGAGCACGTCACCTTGCACGCATCGTGTCTTGCCGTAGGAAGCTACAGTGGCGGATCCAGGGGAGGGCAAGTAGGGCAATTGCCAATTGCCCCTCCCAAACGGCAAAATTTTAACACTACGCCTATAGACAGTGCATGGAAAGAACCACTATGTTGTTATGGTTTGCCCCTCCCAAAACTCTGAGCTGGATCCGCCAGTGGGAAGCTACGCTCGTTACGTTGCGTTCGGTGGTTAGTTTGCTCCATTTTCTACCCCAGTTGGAATGTGTGCATTGTGGATTCAACATGCACCAGTCGGTTCCATTAAAGTTCCCCCGCTATCCCCTTCACCATCATTGTTGAAGCCTTGCGCCATTCCCCTCGTCCGCTTTCACCCCTGTCTCTAGCTCGAGGCGTTTCCTTCGTCCTTGTCTGGCTGAAACGTGCCTTCTGCAGTACGTCCCACCGCTGCGAACCCCTGCTGCGAACCGCTCACCAGTGCGGCGTGAACCTACAGACGAGACCCTTACGCCCGCGATGTGAAGCTCGCAGTGAGAAATTACAGCGAATCGGTCAGACTGACGCTTTCTTCAGGTTGGTTTTGTGGTCAATTGTCTGTCGGGGCCAGGCGCTCTGCACGAGAGATGCGACGAGCTAATGATAGTTTGTCAGTATTGGAACACTTACGACCGGATAAGTCATAAGCAGAGCCGTCTGCAGCCAAAAGGATCTTTTAATTGCGTATGCATTCCGCGCCGACGCGACGGTAGAGCGCTGATAGTTGGTATAAGTGCGTGCATGGATTGGGAATAATGATTCGGAAGTGTTCTTGCTCCTATGCGGCTCCTTTCTTCGGGTTCTGTTTTCTCAATTCTACTTCGCAAGGATTTCTCCCCACTGTGTCTGTCTGTCGGTCGTTTTATGTCGGTCGGTCTCTGTCGGTCTTCCTCTCTCTCTCTCTCTCTCTCTCTCTCTCTCTCTCTCTCTCTCCTCTCTCTCTCTCTCTCTCTCTCTCTCTCTCTCTCTCTCTCTCTCTCTCTCTCTCTCTCTCTCTCTCTCTCTCTCTCTCTCTCTCTCTCTCTCTCTCTCTCTCTCTCTCTCTCTCTCTCTCTCTCTCTCTCTCTCTCTCTCTCTCTCTCTCTCTCTCTCTCTCTCTCTCTCTCTCTCTCTCTCTCTCTCTCTCTCTCTCTCTCTCTCTCTCTCTCTCTCTCTCTCTCTCTCTCTCTCTCTCTCTCTCTCTCTCTCTCCTCTCTCTCTCTCTCTCTCTCTCTCTCTCTCTCTCTCTCTCTCTCTCTCTCTCTCTCTCTCTCTCTCTCTCTCTCTCTCTCTCTCTCTCTCTCTCTCTCTCTCTCTCTCTCTCTCTCTCTCTCTCTCTCTCTCTCTCTCTCTCTCTCTCTCTCTCTCTCTCTCTCTCTCTCTCTCTCTCTCTCTCTCTCTCTCTCTCTCTCTCTCTCTCTCTCTCTCTCTCTCTCTCTCTCTCTCTCTCTCTCTCTCTCTCTCTCTCTCTCTCTCTCTCTCTCTCTCTCTCTCTCTCTCTCTCTCTCTCTCTCTCTCTCTCTCTCTCTCTCTCTCTCTCTCTCTCTCTTTTCTTCTCTTCCGCTCTACCCACTGTCTTTGCCCCTTCTAATCACGCATTCATTTTTTGCCGGTCCTGGCCAAGTCCCCTCTCATTTTTAATTCCGTAATCTCGCTGGCATCTCGTATCTCCCTCTCGCAGCCTGTTCTCCCCCCTCCTCTCTCTCTCTCCGCCCTCTACCCGCGTTCATCATCCTCCCAGCATCCTGAATCATAAGCCCGGCCAGCTGCTGTCGAATCATTCACTTCCTGTTCAGTAACCCAAGGCCGTCGTTTTCTCGCGCCGTCGCCGCTGAGCGTCGCGTTCGAAGCAGTTCAGCCCCGGAGGACTGAAAGATCTCCTGGACTGGACGACCTCCTCCCTCTCCCACCCCCACCCCCCCCATCCTACCCCGCCCCACCCCTTCCTGGCTGGAGGCTCGCGACGCACGACCGCGTCACCTTGCCTTCCCTGCGGACGCCACAGCCATGAAGGAGAGTGTTGAACCTGTCGGTCAAGGTCGCCGGGACGGTCGGACGGTCGGACGGAGTTTGTGGCCGCCCGCCGGGACGGTATAGAGAGCTGCGAGGTCGAGGCTCGCAGCTCCGCAGCTGCCTGCGTCGAAACTCGCCGAGTCGCAGCTCTACAGCGCCTTACCACGGAGCTTGTGGTCTATATTTTTGCCTAGAAGAGATGTGCTCGTCTTGTGCTAGAGTATACACGCGCATTAACAAGCACGGGAAGGAACGTTGTCGAATACGAATAGACAAATTTACTTACGCATGTTTGAATACGGAAGCGTGTAACTTTTTTTCTGTTATAAACACCTCATACTGTTTTATTGTTTATCTAATGTGAAACCTTGAGCCAGTTTCTAACAAATGCGTACACTACGATCCACAGGAAGAGAAAAGCGCGACCATCTGGTGCTGTGGCCGCGTGAGGCCATTAGGTGCGAGGCTAAACTTCACTCCCTGGCCTGAGGACGTCCTTCAAACCGTTCGGGTTCACCGATCGACAAGCACAACTCGCTGTGATTACATTTCAATATTTATTTCAATGACGTCTACTGACCTACGACCATGGCATCATTATTACCAGGCGCAACCGTTGTTTGATTACCAAGGAAGCATATGTTTTCACCCGTTGAATGGGGGTTGGTTATTGTGTCTAAAATTGGTTTGTGACGGTGCCGCTGAACATGTTAGCTTGGATGATGCAGTGTTTCCGCGGCCGGCCAGACGACGTTTTCCAGTCGACTGGCGCTATTTAGTGGCCCCACAGGCTGGCTGCGTTCCTGGAAACTTGGCGCAGATCGGGTGATGAAGCAGTTCACCGGTCGTCGACACATTAGTGCCACTCCCAAATATTTGCCCAATCATCAAGGTCAATTGACATCCGTGAGCGGCTAAACAGCTCAGTAAAGAAAAGAGCCGGTACTGGGAGTGGGTGCAGCCGAAGCTTCAGCAGATTTGGGAGTCCGGTCAGTCGCTTCATCAGCTTACAGAGCTTCGTGACGTGTCGCACCGGTGCTGTTCCGCTGCAGTTCACTAGGAAGATGAGTCAGTGTCCACGGGGACGCGTCAGAGGGTTTCACGGAGGGTCCGGACACGGGGCGCGGTGACGCACCCGGCGTGGGCCGGCTGCTCACATCGATCCGTATTCCGTGGTCCGTGACTCACGGTCACGAAGTTCGCTGAAGGTACCCTACTCACGGGGTTCGTACGCGGTTCGACTCAGCGCGGAATTCAATTACACCGAGCTGAAAGCTCGCTAGAAGCTCTCAGAAACAGGTCGCCGGGCACGACTTTTCTGAAGGAGTTATTAATGCTCTGAGGTGAACATCAATGTCAAAACTGACTCGAGCGTCTGTAACACGTCATGAAAGCCAGATTTCCGACATCGTACTGAGAATTTTCACGTCCGCTAATCCACGCTACACCGTCAATCACGTTCAGAACTTCGATCCCACAGGGCGCGCTGCCTGGGCGCCTGTTTGGCATGCCGGACAGGGCGGTGTCGTCACCATTACCAGCTAGCCGGAGTCACGCTCTGGCCGTGCTGACCGGTGCCCTCGACCGACCGTCGACCTCAGAGCCACACCTTCGGCGGCGCGCCCTCCTACGACGCCGGAGTCTCCGCCGCTCGGCAGCGCCGCAGCTCGCCGACCTTGCTGCTCAGGACGGTGTCCTTGCCACGTTCGAGGCAGCCAGGATTTCGCCGCGGGCGAAACCAGTGGCGAGAGGCGGGACCCGCGAAGTCATCAATTATGTCGAGCGATCAAAACCGGTTCGGTCGAACACATTGCGTGCGGGTGGGTATTAGGGACAACCATAATGTGCAATGCATGAAGTGCATATGTAAATAGGTGCACAGTTTTCCGCAGTAGTGATCGCATCCCTCCTTCCAAGATGGTCAGCGGCGCGTCACTGCACCAACCGGTCGGCGCCAGAGTCACCAGACTCTGACTAACACTGATGCTATGCCAGGAACGCCCGGCGGTCAACAGCCGATGCTGACTTGCAGCCGCTGCTCGGTTCACCAGTTAAGGACACCGCCTGTCCCTGGTACGACGAGTCGCAATCAGCATCCCGAGACCCTCCACGAGCCAGCGCCTGATGCTATGCATAACATGAGCGCGATGTCGGTTTCCAGCACAGGAGCTGATGAAACACTACCGGGGTCGCTGTTTTACAGACTACCTCTACGTCACTCGTCACATCCATGGCGCAGTGACGGCTGACCATGAGACAATCGTGACGACCGACAGACGAGCAGGAGCGCGCCAGTCGCGTCTTTGGCCCGGCCGTCGAACGGTTTTGGCATACGATCGGAACACGATTTCGTCGCGTCTGTCATAGCTGGATGAGAGAGAGGAATGCCTGCGCTTTCGACGCGGCTAATCTTTCCAGTCAGGCGGCTATGAAAGGTATCCGACGGTGCAATGCGCTGCGGTGTGGCTTGCACACTGGGGGAGCTGTTGATGGGTGTTGCACGAGGCCACCTAGTGAGGCATGCGCCAACAGCTGTGGACATTGGTAAGGTTCCGGACTGTTGACACGATATTACAATGCGCTGCCAAGAGCTAGATGACAACTACATGAGACCGACGGATTGATAGCAATCATATTCAGTGATCAGTCATAATAACGGTGCATCAACGGGGGCCAAATATACCAGGCATTGGACGCCTTATTTCATTTCAGGGGATGGTTATTTTTGTCATTTTATCCGACAGCGAAATAACGGTCCCCCTAGCGTCTCAATCTAACGGATACTCCTCAAAGAGAGGGTTCTTGTCATAGGACACCGAGGCTGGGGTGCGATCCCTTCCCACATGTGGCCGCCAGATCCGTGACAAATCCGCTATCTATCCGTACTCCTGTCACCAGATGTGTTGTGGCACCCGCCTACCCTATCTATAACTGCCCAACACCCACCGCCTCCGTTCACCGCCCACCGCCCCCCGCTCACCGCCCACCGCCACTGCCCAGCCACCGCCCCCGAGACCGAATCTGACAGCCGCGGTTCTCTCAGCCAACTGGTCTCGTGTCCGCCTCGTGCCCGTGCCGCGTCGTACCCATCCATCCGCCCTATACCTTCCCACGACACATCGGTGCGCACAGACATGGTCGGCTGGCACTCGGGTCTATCAGCAGTCAGCGAGTCAGCGACGACCGTCATCGCCGCTGATGACTGATGATGGTGGCCGTCGGCGTCCCGTCATCGGCGTCACCGGCCGCCGGACGCGCACAGGGGAGTCCTGTCTGGGTACGGGCCGCGCGCGAGCCGCGACGCCCGCGTCGCGACGCAACGGTGCTTATTAACCGGGAAATAAATGGATGAAGTCGCGTCCGAGTCGCGGCGGGAGTCGGCGATCCATTATTCGGGTGTGGGCGCCGGTCGAGTCGGGCTGGGCCGGCTGGGCACGCGCCGGTCTGCGCCGCGCACCGGCGGAGGTCACGCCGCACTGCGGTGGCGCTCGTCGTTGGCAGGCGGAAGCTGTGGTGCGGCGGCGGTGGCGGCGACGCAGGCTGCGTGGTGGCGCCAGACGCGCACCACATCAGGGTCAAGGTCGCGCCAGGACCAGCTTCGACCGTGAGATCGCACTTCGCAGGCCGGCCTCAGACGAGTGCCAACGATCGGTGACAGCCCACAATAGCCATGCCTTAGTGGCGCCAAAAACATGGAGATACTGTGTCAAGCCACTTGAGTTCAGCTCACGATATCTCGGGGCCATTCATTCTGCTTCTGAGCCGTGCCGACGGGCCGAGGGGAGGGGTCGAGAGACGCACGATGAGATGCGGCCGTGAAACAAAAAAAAAAAGCGCAGCATCAGAACCACGCCAAGGCCGCGGAATCGCACCGCCATCGGCGCTAGATCTCACGGGTATCGCCGGCTGCCCAAAACGCCGCCCAGGCGGTAAAATGGTCTCCGACGGGCCGTTTCTGGAGATCGTTCGTCGCACCACCAGCAGACCATCGCTCTTCCGCCGGAAACTTTTAGAGCTTCCAATAAGTTGATCTTGATTAACTTGTTTTCGACCGCGCGCCAAAAGCGACGCACTGCCACGCATCTGGCGCACACGGCGAGACGTGTTGCCACGCGCGGCCGCGTCGCGTCGTGATCGTCGCCGCGGCGCCGGCGCTGTCACACCTGTCACGATGGTGTCGGCGCACCGCCGGGGGTCGACGTAACACGGGCGGGGTGCCGCCACCAACCCTCGGGCCGCATTGATCTGTTTACAAACGAGTGCCGAATGGGCGGGAGATGTCGGTGCGAGCGATGAAGTGTGCCCGCCCGGCCGGAAACGATGGGCTGACCGTCTTGTGCTGCAGCTGAGCAGGCGCTCTTAGTTCTAACTCGGGTGCGTTGCCAGCGCCGAGGCTGATCAAAGCCAGCCGATCGATTCGAAGGGTCACAGGGCACGCCAGTGAACGCGTGTGGGCGAGACATGAATTGGCCCAGCTGTCACGGGACATCGGTTTCGGGAATCGTTCTGTCAAATAAATGAAGCTCATGGAAATATGAGTACAAACTATTATCAACAGGGAGTATAAGATCCGTTTTTCGTAGCTCCGCTGCGCTCCTTGACTTTATGCAAAAAATGCAGCTCTGCCGCACAGCTACCGTCGCACCGGGACGCCTCAACTCGTTCTTTCCCTCGTTCATCGGTCCCAGTACCCTTCCTAGTCGACCAACACTTCCCGCTGAAGCTGCAACCCTCCCGCAGACATCAGTCTGTCCCCTCGCCAGCTCCGTGGTGCTGCTCAGACATGCAGCGGCGCGAAGGCCGGAGCAAACACCTCCCCTTCCCTCTCAGCCCTGCGTCTGGTCCGCAAGCTCACACAGCCCTCGCAGCGTCAATGGGGAAGGGGGAGCGGCGCGCAGGCGACCGGGCGCAGTGCAAGGTTACGCAACTGGTCGTGCGTTTGCGTAGGATGCACTGATTCTGGTGTGTGTAAGCTCTGGTCAGTTGCCGTGCGCCGCCCGCAGCCCGCCCGCCAGACGCCACAGATTGGCAACAACACTGCCGAGGAAGCTACGTTCGGTGGGATGGTAAGGATGCGTGTAGGACCGTAAGGAGTCGGCAGTGCGACGATGCGACGTGCACCCAGAAGCGAGTGAAGTTTTCTTGGAGCTCACAGATTCTCGTCTGCAGCGTGACTGACGGTGGTTGCCTGCAGTTTTATCGATATCGTGGCAAACGAATTGTGTTTTGTAGTCTGTCGTGACTATAAAATTTACGTCCGGTGCATGTGTGGCTCTTTCAACATCCCAGAGAAGACGTAGCGATCAGATTCAGTAGAACCGCCGCAGTGTTTGCTGGATAATGGATAGAGAGTCGTCCTTGGTAGTCGTAAGACATTCTTGACTGTTCCGTTTACTATCGTCCGATTACCTCCAGTTACCGGTCACTAGCTCGCATCTTCCACCGTTTTTCGTATACCCACTACAATAACATTTCTGGCCTGACTGAGCTGCATCGCGTTGTAATCAGTTTTGGTGCTCGCCCTTCACACAGCGGCTATGAATATGCGCCTATTTTCAGATCTATCCACTTCCTACCAATTCCGGTCATCTTTAGTCTTAGCTCTCAGCTTCCTTCGTTTCTGTATACCGTACCGACCCCATGGTCGCGGCAATCCATGGGACCAAGTGTCGGAATTGAGCCGCTCACCCTCTAATCCCCCGAGCCCGACCTCCCAGAATTCGAATCGACGCGGCGCCAGTCGAAAAAAAACGTCGCAGGGTGCTAACGAGCCAAATAGGGCCAGGGGAGTGGGTGTGCCGCTGCGCGTCGGCGTCGGCGGCGGTGCCGGGACCCGCTATTTTCACAGGTGGTCCCGGCGTCGTTACCAGGCCATCGACGGCGACGGGACGGCGACGGGACGGCGGGGGCGGCACACACCTCGCAGCCGCTCCCGCACAAGTGTCACGTTAACGGCTCGACGTCGACACAGCTGGCGCGGCGGCGCGTTTGTCCCCAGTGCGCCACCCTCGTCGCCCGACTGGTCTAGCAGTTGTCAGTGCGAGTCGACTGACGCTAAACTATGGTCTCGACGGTGCGTCACAATGTGTAGCGAGTTAGACAAACGCAGTGAAGAATGGCGGGGGTGGGAGGGGTGCAGAGAGGAGAAAGGAGGGAGGGAATGGATGGAGAGAGCAAGAGTCCAGCTATGCAAGAAAAGCGTTAATGGGTTAACTGTTCAAAAACAAACACTAACATAAGCAATTAAGAGTAGAACAGCGAAAGTGCATTATAAGCTATATTATTATAATTTAAATGACACAGTAACCAAACACGGATGAATAAGATAGATTTAGAACAACTCAAAATTAAAAAGTGGGAGTATATAACACCTTACGATGATCGCCGCCCGATTAGCGGGTTCAGTCGGGCGGCGGCAACCCGTCTGTGTGTGAGCATGGATTACCTACTACCTGGATCGGCAACTCCGCGGAATTCCCATTGTACTGCGCGACCGCCCGAAAGTGCTGCCACCTATCGAGCAAACTGATCCCTGCTAAGGACAGCCCGCCGCCGCCGCCCAGTCAGGCAGCGGCCGATACCAGCAAAGTCCGAAAATGACCGGCAAGTTACATGGCCTTAACCAGCCGCGGCTAAGTTGGGCATCGGCCAACAGTGTCGGGTCCCGAAAGAGTGGTACAGGGCGGTTTCATAGACTCTCTATCGTTTTGGAAAGAATAGTGTGCATGGGTCGTTTGCTGAGCGCGACTGGCTGATTTTACCTCAGCACGTCGTATTGTTAGCTCTCATGGCCAGGCCAGGCGCCTTCTGCCTGCAAATACCTTCGATCAAACGACTTTGTCTATCACTCGGGTTGCCCTCTTGCTGATCATCTTAAGCATTCGGACTCAGTCGTCGGCACAGGGAATGTGCCGTTCGCCGTGAAACATCCGAATCATTACTACAGCCATTTTGACTGACTTATAAAGATCAAGACAAATGCTGTCATATCGATTAACGAACATCTGCATCATTTAAAATTTCTTTCAAGAAGCATTCCAGGATTATAAGCTTAGGTACCATACGCCGTTTCGTTAAAAAACTGTTTCCGTATTGAACTTATATTTGCCGTCGCATGAGCGAATTGCCTACTGAGTACAGGCTGAAACCGACTCTTTCCGCAGTCAGAAATCATGTGCGAGACCGAGAGCCTATTCAAATAAACCCCGGTCGCACTCGCATCCATAGCACGCACCTACTTGCGTGTGATTGATGCTATTGCAATTGATGAATTTCGCGTGCGATTTCCTAGTCTGTTCCGGTCTGAGGTTCAGAATTTAACACAGGTTCAAATGACAACTAAGGTGAAAGATGACACACAATGTTTACAATACATAGACTGATAGGAAGTCTTCGAGAAACGACGTGCCACATGCCTACTAAACGGTGTCGTAGCACCAAGTTGGTTTCCAATTCACATCTCCCACTAGAGTATATCAGGAATAAATGCAAACACGATAATGCACACGAACGCATTATCCGCTCAATGGGTATGCCCATAGGTATGTTAGTCAGTTACACACGCTGTGATAACTTAAACAATTTTCGGTCGAGCCAGTTCACAGTTCACACCCCGTCCGCCTGCTGCCGTCACGTCACACGTGTCCGCAGCGGGCGTGCACCTGCGAGTGCGTGCATCATAATTCACATCACAAATCACAGGATGCCAATTCAAGTCAGCACACGGTGAAAACTGAACCCATCTCTTTGATCTGAAACAAAGATAGAGAGAGGGAAATTAGATACCTGAGCATACCATAATGAAATGGAGAGTGAGGGCATTCCATGGCAAACTGTTTCCCCCTAGGCCACAACATCACAAAAAAAGTATTTTACATTGCGATGATGTTGAGCAAAAAAAAAAATAATAATAATAATACCTTGACAGGATACTACCTAACAAAAGTACCCAAAAGCTTAACACCTCATCTGCTAGGCTTACATAGTTTAAAATGACTTTGATCTTACTTAAATCTATCTGATATATACACAGTTTGTCTAGCACTCGTTCTAAAAAAGTGATTGTTATATATCATTCAATGGAGGGAAGCTCACAAACTTCTTCGTACAACTCTGGACCTTTCGACTTTTGAGAAAAGAAGGAAGCTGATGTCAGGGACCAGGGTCGGCACTCTTTTGTGGTTGACACTGGCTGCCGTTAGGCTTTCTTTTTACTGTCAAATGGTTCAGTTTTTCAGGCTGAGAACATGATTTATTTAAATGTGTTTTTTGATCCAATATCATTCAACTCTACTTTTGAAATCAGGGCATTGGCAAATGGCAAGCAGGTTATAAAAATTAGCTGAAATGACATGATGCCAGTCATGCTCCTGAGTCCTGAAGTGTGTTGCACTCTAGTCAGCCGTTCAGAGAAATACGTGGGAAACTGATATGGGTGAGCAGTGAGTAGGTTCTGAGCAGTGAGCAGTGGACCAATTTATAGGTACACTAACTGATTTTGCCAAACTAAAAACTTATCAAAAACTTCAATTCACAACTAACAATGCATCATCCACCACCTATCATGCGCTACCAAGACCGAAATTGTGTCAGAAACAAAACCATGGCTATATCATCAGCGGCATGTATAAGCTTGAGATATGATGTGTCAAACATATAACAAACATATAAAGAACATAAAATTGAACATATAAATAAGTGATTAACCAATTACGGCCCAAATTATATGATTTTTGACGACATACGGCGAGAAGCAATGTGCGCCAGTATCGTCAACAGCCCCTCTTTACAGTAATATCTTAGGCCACTCAGACCTTCCAACCATAAGAAAACCTTACCAATCTTACCTTGCCATCTTCCTGCATCTTCTGAAACCTTCCAATCTGCTCCAAAGGGGCTTAACTTTTCAAAAAACAAGGCATACGACCCTACGACGCGACGCCGACCATTGTTTTGAATAGCACCCGCTCCCCCGCGTCCTTAGCGCTCGACACCACTGCCACCTAGCGGTGGTCGCAAACATCGAGGAGTTGCCGATCCAGTATCTACTTCATCCATGGTGTGAGAGTGTAGTGAGAGACGGTGAGCGCCGCAGGTGACTAATGGTCTCTCCGCCCCTCTCATCGGAGTCCATTGATCTCAGCGCTGCCGCTGATCGCAGGTGGTCTATTTGTCCGATCGAGCCAGACGGCCGCGGCGCCGGTCATGCGAGAATGTACAGGTTATACACCCGCCCCAGGCGGAGATTTATAGCTCCCAGATGGCAGAACAGGAATTTAATTTATATTGCTTGTGCAAGAAGCTAAAACTAGAGTCTTCTGCGTTTGTGCAGCGAAGTGAGTGTATAGAGCTGAGAATGAATAGCCTGCAGGAGCAATAATAGAAAGACGTGCGGTAAGCCCTGGGAGCAAGAATGTCGTCTGTTGTTGAGAACGCGTCCAATTATCCCAGATCTCCAGCTGCAATTAGTAAATAGTTCATTAACTGCAAAATACCTACCTTGCATGCACTCCACAAAATTAAAACTTGCATGCTGCAGTCTTTCCGTAGCCGCGAGACAGTCATATCCAATATTGTTAATTTCCAGAGATGCAGAGGAGCGAGTTGGCGTTGCATTTGGCTGGTTCAGTCTCGGCCCATTAACTAAGTGCCGGGAGGCTGTCAGTCTGAGCTCTGAGGGCTTTGTGCCGCCGGTGACTGAGTTTTCGGCGCACCGACAAAAGATTGTTCTATGCAGAATACTCGGGCCGAGATCAAGACACTGAATTGTTCACAGACAGTTTCAGCCTCACGAAGAATGTTTTCGTCTCATTGTTCTAATTCAAGGAACACATCCATCTTGAAAATCAAGAGAGAAGTATTGTGCTCTAAATGTCATACATTATTCTTGAATTCAACGGTACTTTATGCAGGATTTAAGAGCATACTTCATTACCTTGGCGTTCCCAACTCGGTGCATTAACTCGAAAAGTCTAGCAAAGCTTTCAAGTTTCACGTAACATTTTCATCCACTGCTTATATGTACTCTGTACTTTTGAAGGTTCAACGCATCTTTCCATTTCAATAGCCGGGCCAGTGCGTCCATTGTTGAACTAAAAGCCCACTGCCTGCCTCTTTTATGTATTGCGAGCACACGTTGAGCTTCCATACAGCACATCCATTGATTATTCCCTGCGTAAAACTATACACGTAGCGGACATGGGCCGCCGTCAACGAGTGGTCGAAATGTCACTGACCGGGCCGACCCACGCTGACTCGCTGTCGCCCCAATTTCAGCGTATACCGAGCATAACCGGCAACCGCTCGCCGACTCGAGTGATTCATGTTGCAATTAGGTGGCGGTCTATTTTTTGCACACCAATGGTCACGCGTTTACAACCCTCGACAGAATGTTAGTACCGTTTGGCGTGGGTGGCGCCCATTGTTTGGCATGTTCCGGAGCGCGGGTCACTCCTGGACGAGGCCCATGTATCACTGTGTCTCTGCAGTCAGAAGCAGTGCACAGAGTGATCTGCAACTGCACCTGGGACTGCATCTCGGTCAGTGAGGACTGTGAGGATATTGTGAGGAAGCTGTAAGGTTGGACCGCCAGCTGCCCTGTATAAACTCCTGTCGAGAATGACAAAGGCGACGGGTGGTCTGTTCTTTTAACTTCAGCAGAACCTACCCACTCCCACAACGACCACATGAAGCTTACCACATCTCCTGAAAACGCACATTGTCAGGTGTGGTGGAGTGCTATGCCCTCCCGTTTAGCGCAAGTGTGCCAACTTTACAGACCATTTTGCGTAGGAGAGCTTCACAACAGGTGACCTGGTTTTTCGTCAGTCTAGTCACACAGCTCTACTATGAAGGGCATGTCAGCAGGAAAGGCGCACTTGTCCGCACGCTGTACAGAAGTGTCTTCTGCGCGCAATGTCTGTCTCACGTGTCTGTCTGCGGCACACTTGTCTCCGACCTTGATGGTTTTGCGCGGCATATTTCTGTGAGATCCGTTTTACTAAACTCACATTGGTGTGTGCAGGTTTCTTCATCGGAAGATTAATGAAGGACAGCCTCGTGAGTTCAAACAAACTTTTAAGCAGAGGCTGGTTCTTCAGGTCTCAGGAGATTGAAATCGAGAAAAGCACCTACATAGCTAGCTTAACGTGGAGAACAGGGAATCGTAAGTTCTGAACAGGACTGCTTTGATCTTGAAGAGAAATGAATGGCTCATTCATCTTCATATGGTTGTAAAGTCTCGTAATTAGGCCGGTCGTTTAGTGCAACGTTTTCTGATCAATTAATGCCCGATAAATGATGAAAACGTTGAGCTTTTCATATTGCTGAATAAAAACAATCTACGTATATTTTATACAAGCTGCTAGCAGCTTTATCAAGGAATAATTCATGGTTGGACATTGAAAACAAGTGCCTATGACCGAAACAAAGCAGCTCTGTAGATTTTCTCCGACCCCAGGCTCCCGCGCCTGGGGCGTTTGCGGTGACGACGGCGGTGGTGGTGGCGGCGGCGGCGGCGGCTATTCGTGTGTGCCGGCGGCTGGTTTCGCCGCCACAACAGTGGTGAAACCACTTGACCCGCCGCTGGTGCTGCCGCGCGATAGTGCCGCGTCAGCAGGAGGCTGCGACGGCGCGGTGAGATCAGCCATCTGGACTTTGGAGCTGAAGGAATGCTGGAGAGAGGACAAAACGAGCGGAGCTGCGGATCGCCAACGCTGCGTTCGGCCGACGAAACACGAACGAAACTTGCTCCCAACTTGAGTGCAAGTAATTTGGCGTGAACAGAACACCAAGCCGCTTCATGCGGAAGTGATCTTGATGTTAACTTTATCTAAACTTTACCGCGTTTTTGCAGCTGAGATTGAGTTTTACAGCACTTCCTACTTCCGCTAGTAACTAAAGCATACACCATGCGAAGGAAAACTTCCTCCGTCGCGGCCCGTCATCCAGGTGCAACTAGACTGCAGAGACTGTAATCAGAGTGTCACCGTGGCGTAATTAATGTCCAGCCGGCGGCGACAGCTCTGTGAACAGACCTGAAGGGCTCTCTGAGACATTCCACAGCAGCCAAGAGCGCGCGCCTCTGCAGCGGCCGCCAGTCATCTCGACTCCGCAAACGGCTGCATCACGCCGCAATTAAACACCGCGCCGCAGCGATGGTCACGGTGAGCGGGCGCTGCTCGCCATTCCAGAGACCAGATGATGGCGGTGATGAAGGCCTAGCTGGCCGAGTAGCGCAGTGGGTCACCGGTGGGCCCTGTGGCCTGCAGCCGGCACATTTCGGCCATGGAACGCGGATGGGGCCGGCCCGCTGACCGGTCAGTGTAGCCGGCGCTCGGCGTCGAGGTCGTGACGCCAACCGGTGCTCTGCCCGTGTCCGTAATGAGAGCGGGCGTCACGGAGCACGGGCGGATCGCCAGCCGCCCATCGGCCGGGATCTCCAGGCCGTGCAGAGTGCAGATCACCAGAGGCCCGGCATGACGTCAGATCGCGGCCTGCAGGAGGTGAACGCCTTTCGGGCTCGTGCTCTGGTGGTAGCTGGTCAGACGCTCCGGCTCAGATCCCATTGTTTTCTTGCGCCTGGTTTTTACTGTTTGCCATACATGTTGTATCTGCTATAAACTCAATGATGAATCAACAATGCAACATTCCTGCACATTCTATCATCTTCATGAAGTTCAAACTCTGATGTTCTTTTGCAATTCCAAATTTTGAAGACGATTACGCTTCACTGTGACCTTCATGCTTCGTCTCAGTCCAAGTCCTTCCATTTCCACCCTTCTTCCCCAAACTTCCCTCACGTTCCCGGTCCGTGACGGTACTCGTGAGTCGTGACCCACGAAACGAGACGGCGAGACGGGACGGACGCCAGGCGACGAGCGTCGTCCGGGGTGGGGAGGGCGGTGAGGAATGGAACAGGGCCGTCCCTTGATCTCGGCGAACGAGGTGCTTCCGCCGGCGATGACACCTCGCGCCAGCGTGACCCTGAGCAGAGCGTTTCCAGATGTCGTCCAGCCGAGACCACTAGGACTCGCTCCGGGGGACTGGGGAGGGGTCAGGACTTTCCGGCTAACCCCGGATGATGTGCAGGCCGGATCCAGAGCAATGCAAGAGCCTACCACAGATCCGGAACCGAAGTACGGCGGCTGGCGGACTGATTGTGCCTCCAACTGGCCGGGCGTTCCCGACTGAAATCTGACCGCTGAACCGGTACAGTTTCAGCTGCTGACGCCTGTATGTGGTGTTTTCGAATGTCTGCTCGGTTTCGTCGCGGTTTGTCGCGTCATGTCGCTGGTCAGTTTTTGTCAGGCGGCTGCTCCCAGTCGTTGGCCTGAGGGTGGGACCGGCGGGCCCCCATGTCACCTCTTCTACCGCGCTATGGAGAGGGCGATGTACCTCGCCGCAGCTGGCGTTTTCGTCTCGCTGACGAGTGAGGACAGCTCCGTAGTTTCCATGCTCCTGGCGTGGCCGGCGCTTGGTAACAGGTTACCGGGCGCCTGGTAACGGCTCGGGTCGGAGACAGGAATGTTTAGAAGGCCGCAGGCAGCTGGAACTGGATTCTGAACAGTAGACTCTTGGACAGGTTCCGGCGCCGGCTGCTGACCAAGTTTCCCGGAAAAGCGCCGATAACAGTGTCACATTTCTCTAGCGCCCGGACCGGAGGCCCTCATGGCTACCAACTTCCTCTCGCGCCATTCAATCTGCCAAGTCTGACATATCGCATATTCTCCCGACTCCCACTCCTCCCCTCCTTCCAGAAACATATCACTCCCCATTCTATCCCTGACCAGGATGCCTGGCGTACCCTCCACAAATAGCGACTGTCAAACAAACTTTCACCGATTCGGTGTGACCAAAAGCACAACCCCCATCGTCTCCATCGCTGAGTCGAAGTCCAACTCCAATGGCAGCACGCATCCTTGCTTGCCATTCAGTCCAGTCATGTCGGCTCCACCCATGTCAGCTCCAGCCATATCAGTCCCCAACTCAGATCTCAGCCAACCGACGAATCATTTGCCCGAATCACCAGTCAGTGTGGTGCAGTCACCCTGGCAGCCAGCTTCCTCAGCCATGCGGCTCAAGGCTTCAAGCCAGTGTGGTGACCAGTCTAGTGGCCCAGCCAGCGACCCGGTCAGCCAGCCGCCAGCCAGCGACCAACCCACCCTCCAGGTCACTGAGCGGGCCTGGACTGGCCAGCCAACCCACCCTCCAGGTCACTGAGCGGGCCTGGACACACCGACACGCCGACACCAGAGCTCTAATTGGGGCCGGACGGACGGCGCTCGGACCTGTTTGTGTTTTCCGCACCTCCCTCCCCTCCCTGCTGTCGGAAAGTCAGCGTGACACAGCGCACGAGCCCCTCCCCTCAATGGCCGAGCGTACGTGCACATCCCACCCGGGCCCTCTGTCATCGGTGCATCCGGCTCAGCGCGACGAAATTTGGGTCGGGGCCCAACTGGCCGCAACCAAACGCAACCCCGCTGAGGATCGACGAGCGAATGGACGTAGTGCGACTGAGATTTGAGCAACAAATTCTGTTTTCGTCTTAATACTTGGTGGGCCCTCTGGTAAAGTGAATGTCAATGTTTCCAGAATCTGTTGATGATCAAGCATGCATGAAATTCATTGAAACGTTAATGGTGCAGTGGCTTGCAATCTCATATGCTCAGCTCGAGCTATTTTGGTCAGAAATAACGGAACATGTTGCAACAAACGCTGCACATAAAGCAATGTTATGACAGCTGAAGAATGACACGGTCGTGAACATTTTAGGCTGCTAACATTATTCATTTTTCAACTCCAGAAGCAGTGCATTGGTTTAGGCTGGTGCGCAATAGGGATTGCACGAGACGATTATTTTTAAAGGCGATAACTATACGCAAAACGAAAATACTCTAGTGATAGAAGCAAAATGCTGTTCAACATAAATTCATTTAAAGATCATTAATAAATTTTTTACACATATCCCTAGCGAACTGCAAATTCACAATGACAAAACGATTCATGATCACCTGTCTTCTATACGCGCGTCTTGGTTCATTTCCTCCAAAGAACCAGTCCCTCCCTTCCATCCACACCGGCCCTGCGCGCGGCCGACCTTGCCCGGCCACCCTCAGCCCGGCGTCGGCGGGAAGTAAGAACCGGCACACACATACCTACCACCGGTCACCCAACTGGCTTCATTCCACGGCGCCGGAATGCTGTCGGTCCACTCGGCCACTGCCGGCTCGACGACGCGCCGCGTCGGCAGCGTTTCTCAGAAACCAGTCGGCACTCATTCGCCCGACAAGCCTGTCAACGCTTCTAGACGAGAATAGCGAGGTAATAATAGATTGTGACCAAATGAGAAATGTTGCGGCAACGCCTCGCTTCAGTGCAGTGCAGATGTTTCTGCAGTCGGTTGTTGAAGGAGGAGGACAATGCAGTTATCGCTGATTTAATTTCACTTGAGGCATGTTGCAGGCGTTTGATTTCCGCTGTTCAGAACCGGACGTGCCACTGCCAATAGACACCAACGGCCAACTCCTTCCTTTTTAGATGCTGCATCGCGACCGGTGCAGTTCAGAGACTATAACCGACACCCACCTCTTCCCAAACCTGCGGAAGTCCTAAAATTATACCGCAACTCGCAAGCGGGGTGAAGCAAACGCACCTACATCTACAGATCTCCCCGACGGACCTCAAGAGAGGTGCTCTGTCGTCCGACTGGCCGCGGTCCACCGCTGGAAGGGACCGTGATGCATCGTCCCGGGAGTTGTTTGCTCGCCCACCCAGGCTCGCTCCCGCGCCGCCGCCGCCGCCGCTGCCGCCCGCTCGGCGATGACCAACGGTGAGTGGCGGCACGGGCAGCTTTCACCGGCCGAGATGATATCATCGGTCATCGATGACGCCATAGTAAGGAGAAGAACTGATTGGTGCAGACGTTCCAAGAAACTCTGCAAGACTTCTTACGAATGAGAACACCCAAGATGTTATCATGCATAATATGATGGTTGCAGACTCATTCTGTTTGTCAAGTGTCGTGTTTCTTATTGTAACGTATGCGTCTGACTGGGATTTGTCTCAAGGACCTTGAGTGGGATATCAACAGTCTTCTGGTGCTGTATAGGCGCACAACCGCCTTTTTGGATCGGTCAAACACACTGACAAGCTTGAAGTAACAAAGATTTTCAAATGCAACAAAATTTGCAAACATCTCGCTTAAAGGTAGACTGCCACCTTTTTTTCACAAAACGGTTTTCACTAGAGCTGAGCCACCTATGTCCCAGACTGAAGTCGGTTTTCCGAAATTCGAACCCGTTTGCGAGAAATCGAAGACCAAAGTTCAGTTTGATGCCATTTTTTTAGTCCAAGAAAACCGACATCTCTACTGTTTATCGATAACTTTGAAACATGAATTTTCTTATCTTTTGGCAAATATATGTCAAAACTTTGATTGTTTCGAGATCAGAGAAGAATTTTGGAGTGTCAAAATAAAAGTTAAACTTATATATTCAGTAGTTCATTTTTTCAAAAAAGTGTGGGAAATGGGGTTTAACATGGGCCAGACCCATTCCAAATAAAGCCATGATTTTTAAATGTTTTACGAAGTTAAATGCAAAATAAATTAAACATGGCCAATTTCTTATGAAATCATATATTAGTAAATCATAAAATACCTTACTTTTTCAAATAAAATGTAATAATCTTATGACCTTGAAGTCTAGTGATGTGTAAACATTGTCGCTAGACATTAACCGATTGATAATTGTATAATAATCGACAATTTTTTCGCGATTCACGTGATGATACTTTGTCAGGTGAATTCTAAAATTTTGTTTTGTCCAGGGAATAAATCATAGACCGATCTGAGAAAACTTTTTGAAGGTGGCAGTCTTCCTTTAAAGGGACTATCCCACCTTTAACATGGGGTTTGAGTTGAGATAGCCAAGTTTGCGGCGAGGTTCAGAAACCACTATCTATTTAGGTTGCAACCCCCGCGGCCTCTTGGTGTTGAAGAAATTCGTTCCCTTCATTTGAAAATGGGCCTTGTACAAGGCCCTATCTTCAACATGGAGCGACCGTTAGTGTGACGTCACCTCGTTTAGTCATTCTGATTTAAATGGGTTTGTTCGTTGAAAAATCGCTTAAAACTTGGTCTGAACTTTGTTGTGGTGCCTACAGAGTAAAAAGAATCAGCTTTATGACAGTAATGTGGTCTGGGGAAGGAGGTAATTTTGGACTGTGACGTCACATATTTGAAAGTTTGTGTTTGGAATATGGGAAGCCTAAGATGTTTAATGAAAAATAAATGCCATAACCGTGTTCCTGGTCATCCAATCTATAAACTCGGGCACAATTTAACTGGTTTTAACAACATTTTAGAAGGTGGGATAGTCCCTTTAAGCATGCAATGCTTTTTTATCTATTAATTATGAATGAAAATGAAAAAGTAAAAAGTCAGATGAGAGAGATGGGCTAGCCGCTGAAGTTTTAGAGGATGATGTGACATTGTCAATGTCCACCCGCTTACTTATTTTGAGTTCAACACCGCGTCACATTTCACAACGACGGACATTCCTGCCAACGTCATTGTTTTGCTCATTGCACCCCCATTCATCGAACGCAATCACCATCAGAAGGCAATCGATCATCAGATCGAGCCGTGAGTCACGAGGCCAACTCACGACCGGCGCCCGTGATTCATCTCTGGAGTTGTGTCGATGACAGCTTTCAGACGAGCGTGCCGTGCATAGCAGAGCAGAATCCTGCCACCAGAGCACCCGGAGGCAGGAAATGCCGATCGGTCTGCTGCAGACATCGCTCCGACCTCACGTAACTCAGACCAAACACAGCAGCCACAACAGCGCTGACTGCTACCTTGCACCAACATCTCACGGTCAGCCGTCATACGACCACCCGAGTTACAATCCGGGTCACTGTACGCGACGGAACGGGGAGGGACGAAGATGTGACCTTTGCTCCTGCCTCGTGACCAACACGGATACGAGCAAGGTCAGTGTCAGGAGACCGACCGACCCGCCGACCGGAACCGGCGAGTCTCCGTCTCCGGCGGAGACCGGTGTTGTTATCGGCTTCCGGCGTGCGCGCTCGTCTGCTCCTGCGGACGATATTCAAATGCTGCTGCTGGCGAGCACCGCAATGAATGGTCGCCCAATGAATGGCCTGCTGAATGAGCCGGCCGGGCGGAGGGCGCGATACGCGGCCGCCGGCGGTGGAGAGTCTGCAGCACGCCCGCCGCGGGGGAGCGCCGCATATTGTACGCCCCCTCGGAACCCTTCATCTGGCCGGAGGAGGGCCACGGTAGCCTGCATTAATATCCACCCGTATGAGCGTCGGACAGTGGGTGAGATAGTCGATATCGTCTCCGCCCTCTGAGCGGGTTCCGCCCGATCGTTCCCAGGGTGGGGAAGGGGTATTGAGCTGAATATTTCCTATGGGGAGGGGCGGAGAAGGCTTATACAAAATGATCGGGCAGGCAAGGGTCGGTAGAAAGTATACGCTACCATGTCATGGCGGTTGAGGTCAGATCATAGGCAACGATGGCTGGCAAAAAGGGAAAATATTGGGAATTTCGGGAATAAATCACAGGAAGAAAATACGTAGCTCCTATACCAACACGCAGCTAAGGTGTCTCCAAGCTTCTGGGAACGAAGAATAGCGGGTCGTACTTCATTCAATCCTCAGTCACCTGCGGTGTTTTATCAAATATCGCAAACGGAAGGAAGGCGGACGGACGGAAGGCCTTGCTGCGGGTCGAGCTGCTCTCTGTCACCCCTTACTATAGCTAAGACCCTTCGAATTCGTCGAACGTCCTGCCGACAAGGGGGGCTTCTCGCGGCTTCAGCCACCGTCACCGCGGCGCCGCTGTACAGCGCAGGTGCACAGTGTTGACACGGGAGTTAGCTGACGATTCTGCAGGGAGAGCACGCGTGTAACCAGCACTGAGTAAGTTGCCGCAGCAGTGAAAGAGCGCCGCTGTTTGCCCTGAACATTGCCGAGGGGAGAATACCTGAGCTGCCTGTGCTGATTTGGACAGCCACCGCGACGGTCTGAAGCGCGCAATTGGCACATTATTGCGAATGCTCCGATAAGGTCTTATGTACGTTCTCTGTGTGAAGTAAGGTGCGCGATACCGCATCGTGAACAACATGCGTGACATCATGCGTGACCCTCAGCGACTCTGTCACTCAGCTGTGTACAGAACCACACCAAACACGGTGAGTCAGTGTTTAGGGCTCCGGTGTTGATTTGAAGTGTAAAAACGCACCACACGGCACCAATGTGGGTGGCTGAGATAACGTGTTGCCGGTAGTGAGGTATGCGGGCGCATGGTTGCGTGAGCGTGTGTGGTGTGTGTGTGTGTGTGCGTGTTTGTGTTTTTCCTTAGCCGGTGCGCGAACACACACGCGGGGAGCGAGTTTGTCGTCAGTGGGGCACTCAATCAGCAGGAGACAAACCGTAAACAGGCCGAGGCTCGGCAGCCCGCAGCCGCTACCGCCAACGCAACATATGAAGAATTTCTCAGAAAAGTTTATATTCATCAGCGATGAAGAGTTGATGTGAAAGCCCTGCATAAATAAATGAATAAATCCAAAGAACGGTAAGAATACTAGCGCCTGACACTAAATATGCATGTTGTTAGAGGTGAGACTGCAATGTGCATTGACATACTGCTCCAAAATTCATTTGATGGTTGAGCTGGCCAGTGATTTCTAGCCGGCTTGATTAATAACTAAATCATTAAATTGAGTAGCTAAATTGCATTTTTTGTTTTAGTTAAGTGCATAATATTTTCTGAGAATTCATGAGAAATGTTTTAACTCACTTGCATACGTAGCATATGTCTTTCATTCCAATAAGCACATATCCGCGAAATATCACATCAATCAGAAGCGGCTATGCAATGACAAAGCGCAAAATGTGGGAACTGGCAGGGTCGATTTCAGGTGCACGATCACAGTAAATCAGCCATTTGGCGGCGGCCGGGCCCGACATCGCCACTAAAACCACGCTACATCACTGACATCGGCCATCTGTCTGGCCAGAACACACACACAGCGACCACAAACTGCCGGCGGAGGTCCGTTCACAGCAGCTCACCTCTGGACCCACCTGGGAGTCGCGAGCGTCAGGTACGACCCGCGATCAGGCGCGCTAAGTGGCCTGCAGATCATTTATCAAGACGATCGTCTTCTTCCGCTGGCCGACTACTGTCATTACCAGCCACCGCTGGTGAACATTACCGCCAAAGGGTCAACAGTTTTGCATCGCTAACCGGTTCGTTCCATAGGACCCGGTCGCTGGAGGGCGGTGTTTTCACTGCCTGGACATCGCTTCGGGCTGCCTCTAGGATGTTTCACACACCCATCGCCTGTGATTGCACCTCTGCTGCTATTAATCATGGTTTGGCTGAAACTTACTTGTTCCATGAGATACACGTTATGTTCTGTGGCCGAAGAACAAGAAAACTGGATGAGTTTTGCTTGTTTTCCACCATTGGCCGAGTTCCTGATTGGGTAAATTTATGAGATCGAATTCAGCTGGTGGTCGTGTTTGTTACGAGAGCCCTGACCTCGGCATTCGTTCTAGCCAAGCGGCATAATTTAGTGAGGGAAGATATACGTGGCCGAATGATTGGGCACGTTCCATCCCGTTCTATGACATCACAACTCCCTGGAGACGCTTGACTAAAGCTGCCAACCACTGTGTATGTCAATAGCTAGTTGGTTGCGCCAGACAGACCCAAACGCGCTTATAACGGTGACGCTGCCAGACCTGAAGGTCCTTAAACGCATCAATGCGCGAGCCATTCGACTGAGGTGAACAGCGTGAGAAACAGTGCTGGTGACATATGCCAGTTAAAAGTGCTTTTAACAATAACAATCAACAATAACAATGTTCGACTGAGGCGAACAGCGTGAGAAACAGTGCTGGTGACATATGCCAGTTAAAAGTGCTTTTAACAATAACAATCAACAATAACAATAACAAATCAAGGGCCAGCATAAAATTATGAACGCAGAAGCGACGATGCATGGGGACATTACCCTTCACAAAAACTGCAACTGCACAACACTATCGCGAAGCAACGCGATCTCAGTCAGTCACTGCTGCTTATAATTACACCACGTCACCAATGACCTTAGACTCCACACCCTTTGACCGCCACGAATCCCTCAGCATCTGTCCACCTCAATCAAGGCCAGCCGTTGCGTCACGCCGTCACCGCCCCCGAAGCGCATAATCTGCATCCTCCGCCCGGGCGCCCGTTCTGCGAAACGAGCCGAGAGCGGCCGGCGGACAATCCGCGGACATGAATTCCAGCGGCGCGGTGGCGTCTGCCCGCTCCCCGAGACGGTTACTCGGCCTTCTGACTGAGGCACCTTCACCGCTGCCGTTCGCGGAGCACGCCCCGACCGCCGTACTCCGCCCCGCGGGCCGCCGTACCTCAGCCGCCGGCCGGCGTCTCTCCTCGCCTCGCTGGGCACGAGCCACTCATGACGTCATCGCCGGTTACCAGACGGGCTTCCAGCACCACCGGAGCCGGCGGCGGTTCTTGGAGAGGCTTGCTGACCAGTCGCGGCCGGCCAGCTCAGTTTGAATGGCTGCCATTGCGGTGATTGGATCACCACCGGGGTTTATGCCGCGGAACTCATTCATATTTATGCACACGTCATTTAACCCGCTGGAGCTTTAATTGCATGTGTCATCTGGTATAATATGACATGTAATGATTGCAACGATCTGTTTATACACTCAAACGTCCGTCGGCATTTCCTTTCACGTTCACATGGCCCCGGTTTCCGTCGATCGTTGCCGTCTGCCGCGGATGCTATTTCAAAGCTCATCGACCCACTATCCTCCCACACGTGGCTCACCAAATGTCAGCGGTGCCAACGCTGGCTGAGGGAGACCTCTGGGTTGGCCTGGCCTGTGGGGCCGTCAGGGGTAGCGCTAACCGGTATGGGGCCAGTTTCGGGCTTCAGGTGGCTCCTCCGGACTGTGTGGAACAACGTTGCAAGTTTGCAACGTCGCTACCGGCCATCATCGTCACCGGGATCGATGACAGCTTCGAAGTGCCATGAGGAGTGACGATGCTGTGCCTACATTATCAGACATTTCCGAGCTCGCCTCATCGGGTGGCGTAAGATTTGCAGCTGGTTTGAATGAAGGGCATTTGCATACTGCAATGTCAACAAAGTGAAATTGTGATGTGGCCGATGGGGAACACCCTGAAGGAAGTCGGGAATTCTTGCAGGAGTCTCGCTTCTGAGTTAGTCTAGGATGTGAATTGTGGAGCAAAACATGCTTAGTTCCTTGGAGGATTCAATAAACACACACGGCAATTGATGGGGAGGACGTTGGAAAGACTCGGGAATAGGCCGTAAGGAGGTAGCCCCGCTATAGAAGGCTTTGGGGGGGGGGGGGGGGAATAGCCCCGAAGGACTACTACTACGGGAGATGCTTAGGGAAGTAAAAGCTAACACAGATGGAAAAACTGTGTTGAAACCTTCAGCGGAACTGCAGCTTGGAAGACAAACTACTGGAAAAATTCGGGGAAGACTGTTGAGAATGCTCGGTATGGGCGCCATGAAGGGCTTGAATGACAGACTCCAGGAAAGCCTCGGGAAGAGGAGCTGTGATTCAGACGGGCAGAAGTGCGGACTGCTAAGTCACCGTGACAGTTGATGGGCGCGAGAAGCCTCTCGGCGTGGGGCCAGGTCACACCACGGTCAGATAATGGACCCAGTGAGGTCGTCAGCGAGTCTCTGTACGCATAGAGACTAAAACAAACCCAAACGCCGAGTAGCGTTTTACCAAATAACCCCCATGGATTCTCCAGCGATTGCAACACAACTGTTGTGGGAAGTGCGGAGTTGTCACGTAACACGTTATTGTCACGTTATTGCACTGGCCGCCGCATGCCAGCACAGATAGTACTCCTTGAGTTGATGCTCAGCTCAACGGAAGCACTTGAAAGCTGCAAGTCAGGCTGGCTTCTCTCTCATAAGACTACGTAGCACGCAATCTGCACGTATAGTGGAGTACTTCAATCGCTATCGCGTGATTGCTGAGCACGGAAACCCAGATCGCTTATTGACAACCACCCGAGCACTTCATCGATTGTGTGTATCCCTTCATAGAATGTGAATACCTCCCTCCACCTATAATCGGTAGGAACAAACGAGGGACTGTCAAAACGCATACTAACGAGCACACCCACTGTGGGTCCCAGCACACCTCCCACGCACAGCACGCGGGCGCGTGGCGCCAGCAGACAATACAATTATCGCCGACGCGGCCGCCACCGGTCCATGTCATAATCATTATGCCAGCATGCTATTACGTTAGCTGGACTCTGGATAGGTGTGGCGCCCACTTAATCACACGGGAAGGCAGTGGCGCCAATAAAGGCGGATACTGCTCTAAGACGCATACGGTATAAGAGTATGTCCGAGATGTCATATGCGCGCGTTGGCGCCGGCTTATAATGATTACATTGCAGCTGATCAATATTAAATTATAGACATGAAGCTATTTGATGACAGCATTGCGAGAGGTCGCTATTTCTGGAATGATAAAGCTCCCATGAAGCGCACAAAGACGCACGCAAATGGGTCTAATTTTCACCTCCTATATTATTTATCTGCAGCACGGCTCCGTCCACGGTATAGCACGCACGGACTATATTTGCATCAGAGCTAAAAGGAAACGTCAACGTGCATCGTTATGATACCATATAACGGACTTTCACAGTACAACACCGGGTCGTAAGCGATTGACAGGCCAAGGTCTAAAAATGTCGGCTGTTATGCAAAGCAATGACCATTTGAGTCTTCACCGAAGTCGACAAACTAATATAGCTTCAGCTCAATAATGTGCAACGTTTTACCATCAATTAATCAAGCTCTTTTACAGGAATATTGAATGAACGTTTATTTATAGCAAAATCAAAGAGTGTTATGGCAAAGAAGGTGGCAGTCAATATCCCGCAACTACTATGGCTCAACCCTGCTGTCGATTGCAGAACACCCCTTGCAACCCTGCCGTCTCTCGGCACCGCTCTGTTTTTGTCCGATGTCAATCAGTGCTCGGACACGTTTTTGGCCACCTTTATTGACATGCATTGATACGCATTTCTGTTGCGACACTCGCCCCAATCAGACGCCGTAAAATGAGCGCCCTGTTGCACGGCGAATCTTGTTTGCCAAAGGCTGACCAGACCGATGTATGTAGGTACATTTGACCGTTGTCTCGACTGCTCACCATAAACTGCTTCATCTAGATTTCATTTACACTGCTCTTCCAACGCTGCTCTTCTACCGTCATCATCAACTATAAGCCGGAGCAGTTTCAACTCATTCTCAATCGTCTGAGCTTGGTTTGGACGCTACTTCCCCCCCCCCCCCCCCCCACCGATCGCTGTCCGATCACCAGCCATCGGAGGCGGTGTCAGCGCTGCCCGTACCCGTGTGAACGCCACACACTGCCGACGGCTGATTGATTCATAGTTCCGCGGCCGGGGGCGGTGCCCCGGGCCCGGCGGTGACACGAGAGCCCCGGCTCAGTGGCGGCACAGGGACGGAGGGCGCACGCGACCACACGGGACGCCGCGCCAGACAGGCGCTAGACAGCGGCCAGACATACGCTAGACAGAGCCCAGACATACACCAGCCAGAGTCCAGGTGGCCAGACAACTTTCAGACAGCGACCTTATACGCCAGACAAACTTCCAGGCAGGTCGAGGTCGAGCGTGTTTCGGGAAACGCCCGACATTTAGCTGCCAGAAAATGGACCAAATTTCTTCGAGAATGATGATGATGATGGCATGAGAGTACATCAGCATGCTTTTTGCCGGTATTGCGCCGCATTCCAGGAGCAATAACCGTCACGCCAGCTCGGTATAAAAATGTTACGAGTTCATTCTGATTTTAGCTCTGTCTGGCCGGTTGCATGTCGACTTCCAATGGGCGTGTGTAGGGGTTGGGGAGCTGGCCACAGGCTAATGCCCTGCCCTGCGGCAGACCCCTGCCAATTTTTACCCGCCTGGAAATAGCCCCCAGCACGCCAGGGGGTGGCGCGCCGGGTCGACGGGATCGGAGCAGCGGCGGCGGCGGTTATATAGGGGAGAGACCTTCCTCCCCTGGCGCCGGCAGACCGGGAATGGGCGCCGTGCACCCAGGAACTTCCGGTATATAGGAGGGCCCGCCGCAGTGGCACCGGTCGTTCTTGGAACCCGCGGCAGCCCGTGCCATCCCTAACCCCCCTAACCAATCTCACTAGAGTCATGGGTCCGGCTCCCCTTTTCATTTTACTCATCAGACCGGAGCCGACCCGACCTGTCCCGCCGGCGCCAGGGGTCAATCCCGGGGGTCCGGAGGGGTCACTGTGTTCACCCACCCGGACCGCCACGCCGCGGACCACCCGGCCACACCGGGAGGACATCTTGTCCACTCCTCCCCTGTCACTCAGCTGTCCGCCCCGGTTCCTGTCCCCTCTGATTGATCGGTGAACCGCGCACCGGAGGGGACAGTGCGATGGCAATGAAGGTGAGCGTTCGACGAGGTATATACGTCTCACATGGACATAGCGTTACACGGAGTCACACAGCGTTACACGGCGTCAATAGTGTCATAATGCGTCACGTATCACAACAGGGAGATCGTACAGCGTCACACTGCGTATGCACTAACTATGCATGCTTTAAATGATAACAATAACACGTCAAATGTATATTTAAACACACAAAGCTTTCGGTATGAAAATACCTTGATCACTGTGTTAACAGAAATGAGGACAGAAATTGTCACCGGCAGCTTGTACAAAAATATAAAACAGCACTCGAAAAATAGATCACAATCACGAGATTATCTATCGAAGTCCTGCCACTAAGCTTACAGCGCATGTTGCTAAAGTTATAAATCCAGTCCTAGTATTGATGGTATCGCGTGCTGATATGTGAGCCGCTTCTAAGATTTTTCGTGTCGTTTTTCGTGCGCCCTTCTCTAATAATCGAGTTGCTCCCCAGTTAGGTAAATGATGAGACTGTTCGGCATGTACGACGATTGCGTTCGATGTTCGATGAAACTTAAGGTCACTTTTATGTTCTTTAAGTCTCGTTTCGACCCCCCTCCCCGTTTCTCCCACGTAGCTTTTGTTACACCCACCACAAGGAATTTCGTATACTACACTTTTCGGAGAATCGGATGTGTCGGACGTCTCTTTCGGTCTTCGTTTAATCATCTCGTGTATCTTCGTTCCCGTGTTCGTTGCTACTCGTACGCCTGTCTTCTCAAGTGATTTAGAAATAACCTCCGCGCTCTTGAAGTTTGGAATCGATACCACTACTACTGATATGTGAGCCGCTTCTAAGATTTTTCGTGTCGTTTTTCGTGCGCCCTTCTCTAATAATCGAGTTGCTCCCCAGTTCGGTAAATGATGAGACTGATTTCGTTTTGTAACAAAACGAAAAATTATTGTTATACTTTGTTTTGTATCGATTTGTAACAAAAGCTACGTGGGAGAAACGGGGAGGGGGGTCGAAACGAGACTTAAAGAACATAAAAGTGACCTTAAGTTTCATCGAACATCGAACGCAATCGTCGTACATGCCGAACAGTCTCATCATTTACCGAACTGGGGAGCAACTCGATTATTAGAGAAGGGCGCACGAAAAACGACACGAAAAATCTTAGAAGCGGCTCACATATCAGCACGCGATACCATCAATACTAGGACTGGATTTATAACTTTAGCAACATGCGCTGTAAGCTTAGTGGCAGGACTTCGATAGATAATCTCGTGATTGTGATCTATTTTTCGAGTGCTGTTTTATATTTTTGTACAAGCTGCCGGTGACAATTTCTGTCCTCATTTCTGTTAACACAGTGATCAAGGTATTTTCATACCGAAAGCTTTGTGTGTTTAAATATACATTTGACGTGTTATTGTTATCATTTATCCTAACTGTCTTGGATATTCTACATATGCATGCTTTGTTATCTTTCAAGGAAGAGCACTTGCATCACAATGTTTTAAAATGAAATATATTTGTATGCTTCACCTTGTTATACCGTGAGTGAGCCTGCGTCCTGTTATTTTGCGTTATTTTATTTAGCCTGCGTTATTTTGACCCTGCGTCCTGTTACGTTACGTGTTACGTCGTTTCTCGTGCTGCTGAGTGCCCAACACGCATGGCTGGGCCACTGCTCAGCCCAGCTGACTGACAGACCGGGACAGGGTCAAAGGGCAGCAGAAATTACGCAAAGGGCTTATCAGTCTTTTTTAGTAAAAAAGTGTAGCATGGACCTTTAAGATTTATCAAGCTTTGGAAAAATCCACAAAACTTAGTCTCTTTTGTTGGATTCTCACCTAGGTACTTTCATTCAGAATCGGTTCACTAAAGCTGTTTTACACGAGTGGTTTCGTTTTTTTTTCTTTTTTCTTTTTGTTACCACACAGCTGGTTCAGCTGTTACTAGGCCGCACCCACCCCGCAACCATGTTTACCTTCTAGCATAGAGACACTTACACACATGTGAGCGCTATACAGCATACATCCCACACATTTGCGACAGCTGGTTTTTATCAAATATCGTGGAATTCTGATCATCGTCCCCATTCTAATGACGTTTCATCAGTACAGCCAGTCTGTCGAAAGTTGTTGGCATCACGCATAGGACACATGTGGCAAACGTGCTCGGTATCACAAACTTCAGCGTTATGAAACAATGACATCCATGGTCTATCGCGAAAAGAGCGCAGCTCAGCATACGAGCTCGTAAGTTTGCCGAAACCATATAGAAGCACAACAATAATGAAAATATTCAAGAAATTAGTGACATAAATTCTGTTTCAGTCGATGGTGAAGCTATATAGATCATTTCGCCAAATAGTAAGCATCAATGCAGTCTAGCTCTTCTCCATCACAATATTCCGAGGCTGGAGAACTCATCTTTCTCCCTGTCTCCCTTCAAATTGCTTTATCCAAACCAGGCCTGACCCAGCAAAAGAGTGAGAGATTAAACTACATTAGTGACAACTTTGAACTGATGTTTTGCATTGTGTAGACGGGGAACAGGGGTGGAAACGGTCGCTCATTTTACGGTACATTAAGCATGCTCAGCCAGGAATATAAAGTATTGATTGTCAACCAGCAGTGAGCATTTCGTGCGATGTTAGCTAATCGACCCCTTTTCCTATATATCCAACCATGACGTCATGCGCCAGTTTTGTAATAATCAGACACTTTTTCTCCAGCTGTTTCCAAGCGGAATGCAGCAGCGACCGACGCCGCTCGACCGGCTGGAGTTAATTGCCCTAATCTAACACCAACGGTAGCAATTAGTTGATCGCGCTAATTGACACCGTTTTGGATGATTTGGTTGAAGTGGTGAGTTAAGTGGATGAATAACAGCTTAACTGGCCCAATAATCATGGATAACGTATTTCGGTCCCATGAAAAACTCTCCGGGCCCTGTGGAAGGGTGCCATTCACCGTAGATCAAATGTCGATATCACCCAGATAGGACACCCAATCCTCACTGGTGAGCGCGGCTTTTTAGAGCCCTCGGCATGAGGCACGGATATGTATAGCCTTGTCTCACTGTGGTGTACGACTTCATAAAACGACTTATCCGGCAATAGCTCGATGGTTTGAATCAGTCATTCTGAAATTATTGCACAACGTGCGACTCTCCACACCCAAATGGAGACTGAACTCCCCGCCCATGCAGTGTGGTGCAGCGGCCGTAAGATTTCTTCTTTTTTTTTTTGCGAAAAAGAAACGTTTAACTGATATTGTTTTATTGGATGACGAGCGAAGTAAATGGAATTATGGAGCAGTGGGGCAGCATTTGTCTTTCTCTCTTGGCATGCACCCAAGCACATCTCTTCGAGCTATTCAAAGTTTTGCTGAAATAGGAAAACCACATTTGGGCGAAGGCTGCGTGTAAATGCGCGGTATATTCAAGCTGCTTATTGTGCGTGTTCTCTTTGAATGTGCTCGGCGGCTGTCGATGCGGCGTTTGAACAGACAGGAGGCTGACATCGACCAGCTGTGTCTAGCGCTGACGGAACGAGTTGCCACCTGTGGATAGACGTAGTTTCCCGGTGTCGAGACGAACGTGGGGGGGAGGGGGCGCCGCCGTCGACGCAATTATAGTCCGAAGCAACTGTTTTTGCCATTGATAAGTCTGAATATGATTGGTGTGGCTGCTTTTGGTTTAAGATTTGTTGTAAAACACTAACCAGAATAAGTGATTTTTGTCGCCTTAAGTTGTCCTTAAGAATCCTTTTTTCTCTCTGTTCGATTAGCTTTAAGAAATTGAAAGATCCTTTGAAGCTAAAGTAATCGTCGCAAGGAGGACCGTTTGTGGCACGCGTCGTGCCAAGAACCCTGTTTACATTTTAATTACCAAACTGGCGTTTCCAGTTACCGTGAGTGGACCAGGTGTGAGAGGGCGTCCGTTGGGATGTGAGAGGGCTTCCAACTGTGAGGGTAAGAGTAAGACGTTGTGAGAAGGAGCTACCTGTGAGGACTTTCGGTTGTGAGAGGGGCGTCCCGAGTCCCGATCGCGGACGTTGGACAATTAGCATGAACTAGTCGACATTGTGAGCGTCGGGCTAATGGACAGTAGAATATACCAGCTGAGGCTCTGTTTGTTACCGGTAAAATGTACAAAAATGGTAAAATGGATCGCACACAGCTGGCCACAGCCAACGGATTTCATAAACATGCACCTCCAACGGAGGGGTCAGAAAACAGCTGTCCGGCCCCCGCAGCTGCCCCTCCCCACCCCCCGGGCGGACAGCTTGTACCCCAGCTGTGGGTCCGGCAATATATTGACCCGACTACTAGTGACGTCATCATTCTGCGAACGGCGTTTCGCAATCAGCATGTCAGTTCGTGAGCCATGGGCGGCCGGTCATTAGGCCATGGGTCATGGTGTACACAAGCGGCGCACGGTGGCGGCGGTTAGTCATCATTGTTACTCGGTAGTACATTGGACGAGGTCAGGATACCCTGGTTGAAATTTGATCAGCTAACTAAGTAAGGTATTCGCAACATATAACGTCAGAATGCAGCAGGCTCACACTGCAGCCAGCCAATTTCACGCACGCACGCAATTTCAGCGAGTGATATCCGTGATCTTTCAATTCAAGTCTTGACACCGGGAGAACGCAATTTATTCCACACCACTCCCCACCAAAATCAACGATGTCATCACACAAAGTGCGTTCACACCAGGCTTTATGACTAACACTCCGTCAAGACATGACGGATATGTCCATCAACTGCCAACGTGACGTCATATGTGGCACAGCGACACCCGCCGCCCCCTTCATGACCGGTCGACCGGGGCCGACGCATCGCCGCCGACGATGACCGAGTCGGTCACTGGCCTGATCCCCTCGCCCCCGGCCCCCCCCCCCCCCCTGCGGCTGACGCCCTCGCGCCCTGAATCAGCCGGCGAATCGGTGCAGAAATGAAACCGCCGCCGGGGCTGAGCCGCCCCGAAGTTATGGACCACCGGCTGGCAGCAGAGGATGAAGGTGGGAGGGCCGCAGGCCATGTCAGACAGTCCCCCCCCCTCCCCCCCCCCCCCCGGCAGACACGGGGATCGACATAATTCTGAGGCTGACCCTACAACGACCTGTGGTTGGATTGTTGAGAGATTGAGATGAACAAAAGCGTTAGGCCGCCTGGCCAGGATAGCCTCCTCCGTTTCGGTTAAACGGTCGCATTGCTGACATCATAACAAAAAGGTTTCTGGTGTTTATCTAAGTAACTCAAGATACGACATTACAAACAAATTACACGATCATTTCCTGCAGCGTATCAATAAATTGTTCGACGCAGTAATGTCAGAGAAACGTTTAAGTTCAAGACGCCTCACGTACTACTTTGATAATCGTTCGTTTGATCGTCCGCCATGTTACGCCATGAGCATGAACATATTCAGGACGTGCACCCCGTAAGTTTCATTGACGATTTAAGCCGATTGGGAGTGAGCTCACTAAATGCATGTCAAAATGAATATTGCAATGAATGATAACACTTGAGTGACATGCAACACCTCGAGCTGACTTTTACGTCACTGCCGTTGCATGCACGCAATGATAAGCATGGTGGTGCAGGTCACTTACATAAGTATCAGTCTAGAGTAGTAAATGCCATGATAAGCCATGACTTCACGAAACGCGATCAATCTTGATCAATCTCTCCAGCTAGATTCAATTTCAGATCGCTTTGTGCAATATCAATTTCACTTCACAAATCCGGCTGGTGCCATGATGTCAGTGCTTTATTAGCGTTTCTCAAAGGGCAGACAGCTTCCGTGGTTATTTAAATGGCGGGTGAGCGCAGTGTGCACTGCCACGGGCACACTGTGACGGTACCCAGCGTGGGCAAATTGTGATTGATCGGGCGTTGAAATCCGCCGCGCAGGGCATCCGATGTGAATTGAATGGACGACTACAGCTGGATAAGCGTGTCATTCCAGCTCGGGAATGTTTGACTGCAGGAACATGCATAAACTGTCTGTAAATTAGCCATTGTCTGTTCGGCTGGCTCATCAGACGAAGTACCGGCGCAAAAAGCACGCCGCATTGTCGTTTAATTGCGCTAATCGCGAGGCGCCGGTGAATGTCATTATTGTTGCGTGCAGGTCTCGGCGGCGACCAGTTGGGGGGAGGAGGGGGGATGAGGGTTTTTTACGGACTGGGGTGATATACGGCTGGCTTCTGGACCGACCGAATATACACAGCGACATACAGGGAGAGGACGGGAGGGATCAGAGGAAAGCTAGGAAATGAAGAGGATGAGATACCTATGCTCGGGACTGATAGAGCGGATCATCATGTTTTGGACCTAAAGGTCAATGCAACCTCTGGCGATCTGTGACAGTAAGTTTGGAGCTTTCTTGAACTGGCTCAACCTTAGTCTACATTGAGCCAGCTTTAAAGTTCAGCGTCATCACATTGTTACAATATTTCATTTAGAGCATCTAGGAACAAGTTCAGCTTCATAACATCGTCAGCCAGTTTCCTTCCGTCGTAACCCTCCCTGAAGCACATCATACTCATGAAAGACCCGCCGCTGCCACGACCCATACCACTGACGAGATGGGCCGAAAATAACCAAACTAACCACATGCTCCGAAGCGGTTCCGAGTGGGGAAGATGTCCCCTGGCCATACTGGCCGTCTGGCTATTTTCGGCCCAGTCTCGAGCAGTGACGGGAGCATCTGCTGAAGCTGGCTTCTCGACCGCTGCGTCCTCGCCAATGACAGCTCCAAAACGGAGCCGAGATCAATGGCTCTGCCCGAGTAATTGCAAGGCGATATATCTGCCAGAGATCGGCCCGACCAGTCGGCTATTTGCCGCCGCTGCGGCCGGCAGACTTCAGATCGTGGAGTCTGCTGTGATCTGCTGCAGAAAATCGGTAAATAGTGCACGCATTTTTACTGCACTCGTGCGTTTTGTAAGGAGGGAGGTAAGGTAAGCAAGTAATGCTGATAGCCGGTAAGCAAGGCCACAGCCGGGTGAGATTCTGATGCTGGAGTCGCAGCCTGTCTTCCTTTTTTGACCTGGAACATCGTGCGAGATGTAACAGTATACCTATTCGTTGTTCAGCCGCAAGTGGCAGCTATGCAACCATTCCTCTCCCCTCACTTCTTGCCTGTGTGTATACTGTGTATGTATGCGTGTGTGTATGTAAGCGTGTGTGTTCCGATCGGGCCCCCTTGCGTCCGCCGTCCACTGATTGACACCCGCATCGATGGTGAAATCGACCGGTTGGCGACGCACGACTCCGCCCGGGCCTGGCCAGGCATTGAGTAGTTGGCGACCGGGCCCCGTCTGCGTGCGGACGCAGAATGGGGTGTGGGGACCAATAAATGGTCTGTGCACAATGTCCCCACTGCCAACGCCCCCACCGCCTGCGTCCCCATCGAGGGCGGTATAAGCGTCATTGCTACCGCCCCAATGTCGTCGTCGTCGTAGCCTTCGCCGTTGCTGCACTTGTCGGCAAAGGTGGCGAATAATGCCACAGTTAGCGCTGCCCGAGTAGGACAAATAGTGCAAGCAAACACTTAGGAACACGGCTGAATAGAAACGGATACAACAGAGGATTGCGAGCGAACACGCGACGGCGATTCTCATGAAAATAACCGAGCGATGTTTTAGGTCGAGTATGCAAAACATAACGGAACATAGTTCTGAGAAAGTGTTATGATTCCGCTAATCTTTTGATTCCGCTAATGTTCAATAACAGCAAATCATTGTGCGGTGCTGCGTTCAAATGCAAAGTGAGACTCGAGACTTGAGAGTGATAGAGTGAGCAGAAAGAAATAAAAATAGCTTGTGAAGGAAGAGGTATAGGAAAATATAAAAAACGTCTTGCTCAATGCACGTTGCACTGGGCTGAGCATGCTAAATGTACCAAATTTTCCTATCTTACCAATTGTTGTGGTCGCCACCACCGCTATCAACAACACACCACCAGCTATGAATGGTTACTGAGTATTTTCCGTTACTTACCAATACTTGAGCGCTTACACCATAATCCGCTTTCACGGATTATTGCCTCATGATCACGAAGGGTGGCACAGGCGAAACGATCGCACAATTCCGTTCAATGTCCTCTCCACACGAAAAATGAAAACTTCGTAATAACTCCTTTGGTAGACAGCACAATGCATGTCCTATCGTGATATTTCTATCCAGACCCCCTCCCCCTAATCACCCCTTTCCAGGCACCTTCCCATAGCAGCCCTCCTGGACCACTCCCCGTTCCGTCGAACCACCACGAGCTTCTCACGAGGGCCATGTATTTTTCACGAGCGTGCCGTCGGCCAGTACCCAGTCCCGGAAAGACCAACATTCCGTCGCCACTATTAGGGAATCACCGCCGCGGCCGGTGGCACTGCCATGAAGCTCGCTGCGCCCTGCTACAGCGCGACAGCCCTACCCCTCCCGTCATGGGCGGGGCGGGGGAGGGGGCGCAGCTCGCTCGGCGGTGGCTTGGCGCGCTGCCAGGAGCCGGCCGGTCGGACGGCCTCGCTCTTGACCGGGCGTACAACGCTCTCTGAGGGCCTCCGCCGAGCTACCCGGATGACGACCGCCCCCCTACCGCCCCCCTCCCGGCCCCCTCAGACGGTGGGAGAGCTTCGCAGCCCGCCGCGGTCGGCGGGAAGCTCGGACTCCGAGCTGTGTGCTGAGAGATTTGGTGAGGTGGAAAGGCGCGCCACTGCGATGTTGACCAGGCCTGGCGATGGCATAGTACTACCATCTAATTTATGGCCGACACGAGTTAGATTATATTATTATCTGCAACAGAGAACATATATTGTCCAGTAGATTTATTTACATAGCACACGTTTTGCAGGACTGAATGGTCCTGCTGGGATACTGCCCCACAATTTTGACTGGTGACAATGATGAGCGTAAAAACAAATAGCATCCGCATGTCGCCCTGCCCGTTTTGCAGTCCGGTTCCGGTTCCGGTGAGTGGGACTCCCCAGTTGTCGCCCCCCCCCCCTGCTCTGGCGTCACACTCTCATACAATGCACGTACAAATGGGATGTCACCACCCGGCACGGGGGATGACTGCCCCCTCCCCTCCTCTTTAGCTCAGGGTAAACCAGCCGTCACCTCATGGCTGTTTACCCTTATTCCACTCAACGTTTCATGGTGCAGATTTAATCAGTACAGTGTAAGACTGAGCCGGTGCTGTGCCTTATATAATAGACACAAGGGCTGTTATACGACGATTAGATAAAAAAATACGACGATGTAGTAAACGCTAACGCGGACAAAAACGCACGCTACGTCACACAAGTGTTACCCACAAGAACCACAAGCCCAGAGTCATGTTTTTAAATGCCAGGTTATCTCTCTTCCATTCTACGGTCTCAGTCTCATCCATCTTCCATTGACAGGCGTTTCCAGTTGTGGCGAACCTCGTTCAACCACTCCCAAGGTCGCTCAGGTCACAGGTCAGCCCAACCCTCTCCGGTTCGTCGTGGCTCTGAGCGGCTTGGACCGCTCCCTGAGCCGGTCGCCCGGCCGGCCGGCCGCCGCCGGCGGCAGCGCCGGGTCAAAGGTGAGGTCACGTGACTCACAGCCCGCGGCGCTCCGAGGTGTAGGTCACGTGACTGTCCGGTTGCCGCCGGCCGGAGCTCGGTGGGCCGGCGCGCAGCGTGACCTTCACTGGCGGTCGGGTGACCTTGACGCGAGCTGACCGACCGTGACCGCTCGGCCGACAGATGGGCCCGCCGAGCTGTGGCCGAGAGCTGCCGCAGCCAGCCGGAGCTGCGGCAGCTGCACCCGGCCGCGACCACCCAGGCTGCAGAGCGGCGGCGGGCGACGGCGGCGCTGAATCCTGCACCAATATTGTCCAGGCTTCAGCCGTAACGTGAGGGTTGTGACACGTCCATTTCGCTCATGCTGCCTGTCAATTAGCCGTGAATCATGCCTGTGATTCAACGGACGTTGTATAAGCGCTGTGCCATGCGCCATTTGACAGTCATGTCCTGACTGGTTTACGTTCCCGAACTATGCAGAAAGTCTACAATACTAATACATACGTCGAACATCTGGCTTACATCATTGTTTCTCAAGAATTCACCTCAAATTATTTATTCTTATCTCGTTTGTGTATACCTCAGTCTGTATCCAGCCCAGCCGTCCTTTTCTCATGTCCCCATTGACCTTGTCTGGCGAGTTTGTCTCTTCTGCGCCACGGCCAACAGCGCGCTAGTCTCCACCGCCAATACCATGACGACGTTTAGAGCCAATCGAGCGGAGAGCGTCGCCTCCGCCCCCGCCCCCGCCGCCGCCCTCAGAGCCAGTGTGGCGTCGTGCCCCGGCGAAGCTGCCAGGGGCGTGGTCGTCTCTCTATTCGGCGGCCACTCCTCCCGTGGAATATCTCTCGATCGGCGATAAATTCGCTCCAGTCCGAGCAAGCCAGTTGCGCCTCGGGCTTCTCACGAAGCTGCAATACTGGCCGCAGCCTGAGCGAACGATGCATGCATACAACGTAGCAGCGGCGGCAGTGGCGGCGGCGGCGGCGGCGGTGGTGGCAGCGGCTGAGAGGGAGATGATCGCAGAAGCGCTGGTGTCAGCTATACCTCACTGGCTCCTGTGATGCGCTTATCTTTCTCCAGCGACATAAATTAGGCCGCAAATAGCGCCCTGCTCCTGTTGCGCAGCGTTCGGTGACCGAACGCCATGCAGTGTAACCGATCGTGGTTCTGGCACTTCTCCGACCAAATCCTGTCGCTTTTTGTCCGTGTGACGTCCTTCCACCAGACGCCGACCCAACTAATTGTCTGAGAATCGACGGTAATCGCGCACACCACCCCTCACTCCCTCTTTCCTCTACCGACGCCTGGTGTGCGCCAGCCACACAACTGCCCCACTCATGACAACCAATAAACCCACAACAAAAAACGCGACAAAAAACGCTGCCAGCGTACGGCGGCGCTCGTGCGAAACCCTGACCGGCGGCGGTGGCGGCGGCGCGCGCGCGTCAGCCGACGATGACGTCACGGTTGGGGTCACGGAGGTCAGGCTGCCGGCGGCGAGGGATCATGACCTGCGAATGCCGCTCCCCTCCAAGGTAGTGATCCAGTGGGCAGGGGCGCCGGCCGGCCCATGCATAGTTGACGGTCGCGTGTCAGTGTCCCGTTGGGTGCCGCCGCCGCAGTCACAACAAACCATTGAATTAGCGAGTGGCCGCCGGTCACACGCCTACCCACAGCGGCGGCGGCGGCGGCGGCGGCGGCGGCGGCGGCGGCGGCGGCGGCGGCGGCGGCGGCGGCGGGCCATTGATCGGCCCCCGCCCCCGCCCCCGCCCTGGCGCGATTGCGCCACTGAATGCAAGTGTCGGCAGAGTGCAGTGTATTGATGCTGACATCAGCCAAGTTCCAGGGGAGGCTGCGCTAGCCACACATCACACAGATGACTAAGCTCGTACGTGGCGTGTGCATGGCACGTTCTTACGTGGCTCATGGCGCGTGTGTGGCACGTTCTTACATGGTGGGTACATGGCACGTGCATGACACGTGACGAATACGTGGGTCGTGTGGATGGGCCTTAGCTCAAAGCAGCAAATGCCACAGTGGGCTGGTCTAGCCAAGTTCACGGGAGCCCCTGCGTGGACCAAGCCCAGCCCCAAACAGCTCGGCTCCTCCCCGCCACTCGCTCGCCGCTGTCAGTCGACCTTTGGATGATGTGCAAAACCCGGGGCGGCCTCGGCTCTGACCTCGGTCGGGCAGTGCGGGAACCGTTTGGCCCACTGCATGTCACCCGTCCGGTGCCTGCGCCGCCTCCCCACCAGGTCACGGGCCCGCCGGAAACCACCCAAAGCGACCACCGGCAATGGATAAACGACCGCCAGACGCAGCAAGACACCATGGGCGCGCATTAGACACATGGCCAACAGGATGCCGGCTAACCATGCATGATGCATCATCATCACGCTAATGACTAGTGTCTCAGGAATTGCAGCAGATTTGCAGACATTTGAACGACACACAACAGTCTAGCAATTTGCAGACTATCCGGTGGCGGATTCAGTCCCGGCACGCTGGCGTTTCCGCTTCTGCTGCCAGCAGACGCGAGCGCTACCGACATTCATCCATCAGGAATGCTTCCAAGAAGTCTGCTGCTTCAATCGCCAGCGGGTGGCTTTAGCTGAGGGCTCTCAGACACTGGCGGCGCGAGAACGTGTCGGTGGGGCTTCCCCTGCACGGGTGAGCCGGGATAAATGTCGCCTGTTGATGCTGTGGCATAGCTGCCCTCTCTCTCCCTCTCTCTCTCTCTCTCTCTCTCTCTCTCTCTCTCTCTCTCTCTCTCTCTCTCGCTCTCTGACCTCCCTCTCTGACCTCCCTCTTTCTTGTTACAGATACGCTCGAGCTGGATGCGATGACTGCAGTGTCGCGGCGATGGCGGCAGCGGTAACACTGGCACCCGAGTGCCTCTGAGCAGACGTCAGCTTCCCTGCAGGGGAGCCGCTGAGGACATCTACCCAGGACACGCGGAGACGTTACCGGAAGCTGCTTGGCTGCCACCAGCCGCCCCACGCCGAGTCGACGGCGGCGCAGGAGGCGACGCGGAGGTCGGGAGTACGGCATGCCTGACGCTCCAGCCCACGCGCCCCGAATGGTCCGAGATTGGCTTGGACGGCAGCCAGACTTGCCGGCGAGGATTAGCGACGGGGGAGGGGGAGGGAGGTACGGAGGTGTCAGTTTGGCGGTTCGGCCGCCGGATTTTCCGGTGAATGAATGGCCCGACGCGATCAATTGGAGTCAGGGGATGAGTCAAGCGTGTGTCATTGTGTCACCGGCACCCGACCGACACACGAGTGATAATCAGCCGGCGGCCAGTCCATTTAGGACCTGGCCGCGGCGGGGGCGGCGGCGGGGGCGGCGGTGGCTCCGAATTCGGCCACTGGCGTGGGAGACGGCCGCCTCCACCGCCTCCAGGGCCGGCTGCGGCGCGCCGCCCACATGAATCACATCGAATTGGTGGCGACCGGACGCTGTTTGTGGCTCGCCGACACAGCCGGTGTCGGCAGGCCCCTTCCCTTCCCACCGTCCGCCGCGCCGCCCGCCGCCGCCGCCGCTGCTGGCCGGCCGAGCTGCTGACTCACGGAGTCTCACCGCCAGGCTGGATTGCACAACGTGTCGACTGCGGCGACCGCAGTGCTACTCCTCCGACCCCTGACCCGCCCCCTCGCGGGTCACCGTCGCCGTGAGGCGCGGGTCTGCCCACTTCCTGTCACTAGCGTCCGTCGCCGCCGGCGCAGCTGTCGCAGCCCGCGGCGGCGGCGGCGGCCGCACAAAAAACGCCACCGTCAAACCGGAGGCGGCGCTGTCAAGGCCACATGAGACTGGTGACGTCAGTGCGTCATGTGAGCCGTCCGCGGCGGCGGCGGCGGCGGCGGCGGCGGGGCCCATCGGTCGACACTGGGTAGTCGACACGGTTCAGCGCCGACGGCCGACGAGCTGCGACCTGCCGACGGGCTGCGACCTGCCGACGGGCACCCGTCGGTGTCGATAGAACGGTGACGTCACACAGGATCGCTTGGGGATGAGGTTCGTAGAAGGAAACATAGCCCTTGCATATAAGGACATAATATTCCAAGAATGTTCTTGGCTCTGGAGATTCACGGGATGCATACCGAATAAATGTTAATGTAGACACGCTGACAACTGTCTGTTGCGGAAGGAGAGACGACGTGGCTGCGGAGAAAGATGTTCTGACTTCTGAGTGAGGGTCTACGGAGGCCTGCCTCCGACAGGTTTCTGATATGAGTATAGGCTAATGATTCCAGCGGGAACTGAACGGTCGCTTTTAGCTAGTTGCCTGGCCACCGAGCCTTGGGCCATTTATTCTGATTATGTGACAATCCACAGACTATGTAATTAGGATTATAAACACTATTTAATCTTATCCATCATATGCATAGAAAATGTAGACATTTATTCATTGATTCCATCCATTTGTCAGTAAAATGTCATAGGACAGAGATAACAAGCACCATCAACCACACGATTGATAACCCGTCTTTGAATCGACATATTTACTCTTTTGTTGCTGTAGTGACTACTTTCAATCAGTTGTTGACATACAGTTTTGGTAAATAACGTACCTGCATTGCAACTTGCAAGTATACCTTTGTGTTTTTCATGAGGTCTGGGAAGAACTGCGACCGTGCAGTACACCTAACCGATCAATGGGGCTTTACCAGACAGGTGGACTCCAAATCAGTAGAACTTTGCACTCGTCGCATCTGCATTTCTGATCATTAGGTTTTCAGAACAGACTCACCGACTAGAGATGCCACTTTTGAACCCGCGAACCCGCTTTCTGCGGGTTTTCAAAACCCGCAGGGTTTTTGGCGGGTTCGAGAAGCAAAACTTGTCGTGTGGCGGGTATTTGGCGGTCAGACTTAAGAACCTATTTTTTTTTTTTTAGATGCAAAACACAATGCCAAGTGCATTTGCTCAGGTTAGCAATACAATATTCATCAAAACAACTTTTAAAACAGAACCAAATATATAAATATATCAAGGAAGCACATTTCAAATGCAAAACTGAAAACAACCAGCAATAGCATCCACAGTCTAGCAATGACCAAACCAAGGTATAAGCAACAAACTACAAAGCATAAATAATTGCTGATGAAAGCATTCCATAAAACATAAAAGAACCTGAAAGCAAACTTATAGGAAGCTGAACTGAAGTCTATGTGCAGTGTGCACTAGATATACATTATGGAAGAACCCAGAATCAGAGCAAATGCCACACGCTACTTTATTTGCGTCTGGTCGGCATAAAAAAGAGCTATCAACTAAACAAAATTTGATGCAAATTCATTGATTACCTATCCTATGTTCTGTTCCACCCTATATTACGAAAATAACACACCAATTACCCTTACAAAAAATCAAAATATTGACTGGGCGGCCCAAATATAACGCAATACAATACTGGCGCACTTCCGACATTCTGACAAGGATTGGCATTTGACTGCGTCAATTTTGGTCTCTGAGGCAAAGGAAAGCTGTCATTGATGACGCAATAATTTTACAATCAATTTTTCTGTCTTGGTTTTTGAATACCTCAAAATAGCAGTTATACATGTTACATACAAAACCACGTAGCTGGTCGCATTTATTTCTTTTGTCTTTTTACGTGCTTATCATTTGTATGACGAGAGAGCCGGAGAGCATCACCAAGACCATGTATGAAGTTATTACATTTAATTTAGTATTTACTGTCTCTTTATTTCTTAACCGGTTATTAACCTCTAAATGGTAAAACTAGAGTTGTTGTGTAAAATAACTTTATCAGAATGGCACATGAATATGCATTATACATCGGTGTTTTCGCAACAAGTTCGCACTAACTACGGCCGCAATAATTTAGTCGCTGTAACATTCTTTGCAATCAGCTGTTGGTGACGCTTCTGACGCATGTTTCCAGAAACGCGTGGTTCATTGGTGGTTAGTTGGTTTTTGCTGGGATTTTGCATGATTTGTTTTATGTGTAGATCGACTGGATACTTATTATTCACCGTGTCACTATTTATTTTTAACTGGAAATCGCATATCTTTTATATCAACATTCATTTTGATAACAATATCATTCCAGAAGCCTAACATTGAGAGGGAGCCAGAGTAAAATTTTGATCCTCAGCCAATGCTGAAGGGTAAGGTGAGAGAAAGATTTTACTGAACTCTTTTCAGAAAGGAATTTCAAATGTATTGATGCATTATTCGTGTTCCACTATCCAGTATGCACTTCCTGAGGACTTAGCATAGCAATTTCAAGTCCTTACTATTTGTTTGGCTGTCTTTTTCTGCACAGCAATGAAGCAAGTAAGGTTTATATAGCTCTAGCATTGACCCAGCTGTATTTTTTTCTTGCAAAAGCAGGTTTTCAAAACTGCGGGTTTTTTTGCGGGTTCGGCTCAGCCAAAATCAGCTTGCGGGTAGTTGTGGTTGGGCAAGGGGTAGCTGCGGGGCGGGGCGGGTAATGAAATTGCAAATTTGTGGCATCTCTATCACCGACCTCCTGAACAATCACAAACTGGCACGAAATCAAGGCAGCCGGTTAGTATCAATTGCGTCATTTTCGATCAGAATTATACGATCGATTTAGTGAGAGGCGGCCTCCAGCTGTCTGATCAGAAGAGGTGGAATTTAATCGGCACAACTTGGGCACAACCAAACGACCATGAGTCTAGCGCCAATCTTGCTCCACCGATATCTCGTTGCTTGTGCATACCGGTGACCTTTGGTATTCTGAAACTCAAGGCTGCTGTGAATTCATAGATATGGGATAAACGCTGAACTGAGGCATGCAATGAGGAAAGTCGGTGGTGTTGGTTATGTCGAGTGCTTAGCATTGTGCACAGTGCATGTTTATTTATTCCGAATTTCCCATTGACGTGCACGTTCCAGGATACTGCAGTGCAGAGCCACATAACAGACACTCGGTAATGCTGGCGAACGCTTACATATTTAGCTCAGATAATAATTAGCGATCATGCAAAAGCCTTGTACTCAATTTGAGCTGATATATTCGGATAAATAATACGACGACAGAAGTGATTGGAGCTTCATTCATTGGACCTATACAGTACCTTAGTATATCAATTGCAGTATTCATTTCCCCATTGACATTCATGACCCAATATTCGTATTTCCATTGGTTTTTTGGCTTTTCATAGCCTGGATAGTATTAAAGACGTGCTAGCAATAATCATTTAGGAATCCGGTAGACAGTCGCCATCAAAATCAAACGACTACCTGCCACGCATCAAATCTGCTGATGCGGGACATCGATCACTTATCTTGCAGGTAGCCCATGGAGCTGGAATCTACCAATGGAACGCCGCAATGCACTGGCCCTGTGACGGCGTCTCAGGGGGGGGGGGGGAATGTCCGCAGACTAGGGTGGCCACTGGTCAGCGGCTACCGGCGCGGAACAGACGCTCAGAAGTCAGCCGGCCGCGTCCCACTGCATTCCTGTGGTGACGGCCGTGCCTCCGTACCTCCGGGGGAGGGGGAGGGAGGGGGAGGTGTGGGTGGAAGTGGGCCCCCGTGCAACGAACGGTCATCGGCCGCCCGGTCATCGAGAGAAAGGGGTTTTAGGAACCGCAGCAGTAGCTGAACGCCCCTTCCTGCACAAGTGCACGGAACTGCCGGCGCTAATCCGATTGGCTGTCCAGCGGTCATAATTCTTCCCAATTTTTGTCCCATGAAAGACGCGAACTGTTTCCTAGTTTGTTAGAGTGTCGAGTTTTGTTACCGATGTTACACGCTAAGTAAGCTGTCAACGAGTTCAGTATTCACAGCCCGACACGGCAGCTCTTTAGTGAATCCGATTAACTCAAGCTGGTTGTGGCGTGTTTCGCTGTCATCAATAATCAATTCCCGCCCTCCGCATCAGCTGGTCGGAAGGGGTAGCTTAGTCACCGGCCGGGCGATCGATTCTCAACCGCAGCAGAGTTGTGCAAGGTGATCCGCGGAACAGCCCGTCTCTCACCATCCCCAGCCCTTCGACGAGGGCGGCGCCTCGCGCTGGTGTTGCCAGTCTTGTGCAATGCTGTCCTCGCAACCCCCTGCCGGCGACCCCATCAAGGTCACGCTCCATCCCTGGCCGTGAACTGGCCTCAAGGTGGTGTAATCCGTGACCCCTTTCACGAGTGCCTCTCGTGATGTCGTGACCGTGCAGCAAACACCCAGACTGTGATGCCGTAACCCTGTACTAAGCTTAGTCGCCGTTCGGAGCTCCAATATCAACACACCGTATCAGCAAACGGTGTCAAATGGTCCCTGACTCACTGTCACTGGACACTGGTCAGTCAGCCCCCTACCTCCCCCCCTCCCTTGCTGGCCGGTCCCCGACCCCTGAACCGTCCAACAGACCCGTGCCTTCAGCCAAGAGTCCACCAAGTCGGACCCCGTCGTGACGCGAACAAAGGCACAGTCCGAGGCGTGCTGTCGAAAACGTCACAACACATTGGCCCAGTGTTGGCTCCTTTAAAAGGTGTGAGGGCGCGAGGAACGCGGTCAGGGGTGCGAAGGACGGGAGGGAGGGGAGGGGGAGGAGTGTTTGTTCGTGCCTGGGTGATACGGAATTGGATAGAGGATGGGACAAAGAAGGAGGTCAATACGACGCACAAGTCCAGCTTCCAGCCCTTTTCTGCTAATTCGTGTTACGAAAAAAACGTTCAAATCATACAAGGCTGTCATACAAATGTATTGTTAACCACCATGGATGTTAACGCGCTTGCCTTTTCACTTTGTTTTACATTTTTTGTTATATTTGAAAGGCTCGAAGAATAATCCTTTCTCCGTGTGCCTGTGCCTGTCTCGTCGACGTTTACAGTTGACACTAATGTCTCGTTGAGCCGCTGCCAACATTTCCAGCCACGGTGTCGGACAGGTCAGACGGGTCAAGGGCCGACAGGTCACCGGGCGTGCACCCGCCCCCGTGTCTGACATGAGACTGTCCCACCAGTCCCCCCTCCCCCTCCCCCGCCGGCTGACCCGACTAACCCCTCCCCGCCTGTGGCGGCGCCGACCCCCGCGGGCTAAAAGGTCACCGTCTGGCTGAGCCGACAGCGATCGGGGGGTTGGGAGGGGAGGGGATGGGTGGTCAGCAGGATGCTGTCAGCCTCCCCTCTCCTCTCACTAGGGATTGAAAATATTTATCATGATGCTGGGTGACTGAGGTCACAACTTTATGCACCTACAGCAAAACCTTATATTATAAAATCAATCTCAGAAAGGAGCACCTATATATGTAAATGCAAATGACATCGCCCATGAGCCTTCCATCGGCTTTCGTTCTTTTGGTATCAACATCCATTTTTGTAATTCTAATAAAAAAGTTTCTCGTCATTGTTGGCACCATATTCAAAATAAAACCGGTGACAATTTTCATCACAAACATGGTGCGTACGTACAGAATGGATTAAAAACTCGTAACTTATGCCGATGGATGAGCGCTGCTGGGCGTTCCATGAAAACGCCCCATTGCAATATCAATTAAGACATTGTCGTAGAGACAGGGCCGCTGGGCACAGCGTGAGAACAATCGTGCTTTTCGTGTTCATGATGACGGCTATTATCGTTTTAATAGGTCTCACGGGTGTGGGCCGGCATCCACAGACCCAGACATGTTCTCACAGAAAACCTCAGCCGATGGTTTTTCGAAACACCAACAGTGTCCGGTCAGGTCACAAAGTGGGCCGCTTGTGGTACCATATCCGCCTGAATAAATATTAAAACGTCGCTAAAAATGTCACCGCACGATAGGGACCGGTCTGACTGGCACAGTTGTCGGCCTGCCTAATGGAACGTATGGTGATGGGAATGTGCAAAAATGGACACAGTTAGTGACGGCACTTGGTGACAGCTTGAGTGGAATCAAAGCCGGTTTCACTTCAACAGTGGATGACCGCAAAAAATCGCGGCGTCTCTAAGCGCGAACCAAAAATTGCGGCGCTGACAAGCTGCCTGCCACGCGTTTTTATGCTTGTGTAATCTGTGAGGCATTCATCCATCGAGTAGCTTTTTCACGCACGAGATGATGCGATTTTCGTTCCGCTAGCATCCACCATAAAACCCATAAAGCAATTACATTAGACAGTAACGTTTTGCTAACAGCGCTCGCCCAAGACGTATGTTTGAAGCCACATCATATCTCCCGGGCCGTATTTGAGCTCTCAACCCCGGATACGTTACCCAAACGTTGCTGTTGGACGAGCGGCGATCATGGGCCTCCCGGACCGCGGCAGTGGCGACTCCCTGTCCACTGATATCACGGTCAAACAGAGCTGTGTCGCTGCCGGCGCCACCAGGTCGCACCCCTCTGTAAATAGACGCGGCGCTGCAACGACCGCTCGGGTCGCGCCGCTCGCGCTCCTTCCGGCGGAAGACCTGACGCCCTGAGGTGGCAGCGGGGCGCGTGCCGGCGCGCTCGGGTGGTTGAAAGGCGATCCTGAACCTGACGCCCGGCCGGCTCCGGCGGTGTCTCGGTGGGGCTCGTCTGACCCTCCCGCGGTCAGTGGGCGGCACCCGGGCGCGCTCTGCCGCCCCCGCCCCCGTCGCCGCCGCCCCCGCCGCCGCCCGTGCTACGCCCAGTATGCAGTCGCTGGGAAGTTACCGGTCCCACTGGTTTTTGCGCGCGCGTTTCTTCCGCCCTGTGTGCGGATGGGTATTCGAGTCGAGCGGCTTCGGGTGTCAGAAAGAGCGACTCGGAAGGCGCTGGGTGCGAGCAGCTTTAACCCTCGCATGTGTGCGGCGTTTGCCAGCTTCTAATGTGTAGGGGGGGGGGGTCGGTTGGACCCCCCCTTGCCGTTTGGCCCCTGATCGAGCTAGAGCTTCGCGGAAAAAACGAGCGTGTTGCCCGTGACGAGAGGAAGCCGATGATACCCAATTTTAAGGTCCTAGGTCATTGGTTGACCTTCCAGGTCAGGTCAATGACCCAAAGTCGGGAAAATCGGGACCTGTTAGAAAGTCGTAAAGTGTGGCTGCTAAGGGGTTTTTTGGGGTGCTGATCACGAATATCGTGTTAGTTTTGATCACAGATGATGTCTTGAAGCATTTAGACCAGGTCGGGTCAGGTCAGGTCAGGTCAACCAGTAGGCGTCGTGACGGGTATTCGTAGTACGTGTCAACCGCCTCTGACAGCTTCGTAACATGCTACGAAGTCACCAAAACTACTTCGTAAATGTTCAAATGGTTGCTAAATTCGAATTCAGCTCCAAAAACTAGCCTAGAAACATGTAAAACTCGAAAAAGTGACCCGAGGTCACCCGAGGTCACCAAAGGTCAATGACCTGACCTGACCTTCAGGTGACCTTGACACACACGGGAGTAACATCAAATCACATGTTTGAACGTTTGAAACCACGAAAAGCTTGCAAACACGCGGCTAGTGCGAGCCGACATACGCGAAATCGCGATTCCGGCCAAACATGGTCTCGGAAAAGAGGTCACAGGTCAAAGGTCATTTGGGTCAGGGTCATGAAATTTTCAGGGTAGGTGTAAAATTGATCAATGCGAGGGTACTGAAAGTTTCGTCGCGATCGGCCGCTTTTTACGCGAGTTATTCGCGAAAAACCATGGGGGGGGTCCATCCGACCCCCCCCCCCCCTACACATGCGAGGGTTAAAGAGGGGAGACTGTACGCGGAGATCGGCTGTTAATTGGCTATTACCCGACCGAGGTGGTCAAATAAATGTCGCCTGTCGCTTTTGTAGCCACTTAGAATAGTGTAACACAGTTTGAGGGAAGTCGTTTCTGCCAGTGTGATTATGCTTTATGCAACCACCATATCACTGCGGAACTGTGCGTCACATAAATTTTCGACCCATTCATTCCGTGTTCCAAGTACAATGCAAACAAATGAGCATATCCATATAATTACCGTTTGCTCGAATCTACACACATAATTGTTGCACGTTGCATATCCGCCGGTGCAATGGACGGATATTGTCACAGATGGCGGTCATTTATCAAATGGCATACATATCTCATGATTGTTCAATTAAGGGAAATGGGAATAACGTTTTCGTGATCAACTTCAAGTCAACTTTTAAGAGAAACGGCATGATTTTTCAGAACCTAGTTTCAGTGATTGTAAACCAATTACCAACGATTTTTTTCTTTTTTGTGTGTGTCATAGCGTAGGCTCCCTCCCGACATCAGCGCTTACCGACGCCTACTTACAAGATGCAATGGCATACGTAGCGCGCAAAGTCCCCGAAGACTACAAGAGGAAATCCAAATTCGGAGCACCCCGTGCGTGCTGGTTCGAGAGAGCACCTGTTGGACATGGCGTAACGAGAACGTCTGGAGCGTGGGCAACCAAATCATCGCGGAGAAGATGGCTAGGGCATGACCAAGAGGTTTTCTGTACGAAAACTAAATATCTCTCCTACCTACTCGTCTCTCAGCGTTTCCCACCTACTCGTCTCTCAGCGTTTCCCACCTACTCGTCTCTCAGCGTTTCCCACCTACTAGTCTCTAAGGCCTAGGCGTATGCTACTGCAGCCTCCCAGCGTCTCACACCGATCTATCGGCGTCTCACACCGGCCTTCCAGCGTATCCTACCGGCCTTCCAGCGTATCCTACCGGCCTTCCAGCGTATCCTACCGGCCTTCCAGCGTCTCCTACCAGTCTCCTGGCGTCTCCTGCCAGTCTCTCGGCGTCTCCTACCGGTCTCTCGCTGTCTCCCGGCGTCCGGAATGCGCCCGCGGGCCGGTGACCTGCGTGTCGCGATCGTATCGGGTGCAGCGCGCGCCCCAGAGTCGTTCCGAGCGTCTCTAGTACCGTGTCGCAAGGAGCGACATACACCAGACTGGTGACCTCCCGGCTTCCCGTCGATGGCCACACGAGAAAACCGAACGAGACGGGATGGCGATAGCAAACAGCTTTCTAAAACTAAGCTGAATTATCGAAGATGTTTTACGAAACACAAGTAGTTTGCTGTGATAACTGCTGGCTGTAGTTTATTTGAATGCATCTGAGGAAAAACAACACATGGGTGGGGCTATACCTGTACCTATCTGGAGTCAGGTGTTTCTGTCGTTCTTCCCTGCAACTGCGACAATGCTGCAATATTATCAATGTAAATAATGTCTGCACCGTTAAGTGCTCTCCAGGGAGCAGAGAAGCCCGTGAAGTGTGTGCACCTTGCAATGCTGCGACTCCCTGTGAGTCGCCGCTTCTGTCTCAAACTGTTTAAGGAGCTCTAAAGCCCTACAGGAGTCGCACTTGAAGGCGAAGCCCTCCGTAGGACCCGGCTGATACCCTGTCTGAGGCCAGCGCCCGCAGGACTGCCTTCTCGGGGAAGGGGGCGGGGACAGGGGACAGGGGGACAGATAGTAAGTAACCGAGAGGCCGCCGCCGGTGGCGTAACTTCCTGCGGCGTCCGATAGTGGCGGAGGTCGGGGAGGGCGCCCGGCGCCGCGTCGGCGGGCCAGTGTTGACAGACGCCCGATAGCGGCCTCTCGCAGACGGCCCTGTGACCGCGGCGAGCTGCTGCCTGCTGCACCTCGGCGCCGTGCGGGAGCCGGGAGTCGCTCTGTGTCAACCGCCGCCGCCGCCGTCGCCGCCGGGACCGCCGCGCTGACTCAGCACTATCATTCATACGGACCGAGCGCCGGCCGGCCGACCGACTGGCATCCGCGGCAGTGACGCCGGTGACATTTTCAACTGCCCGCAGCGCCCGATGGTCCGCGACATTTCAGCACTGATCCGATCGCGACAGGGGACGTCGGTAAGGAAACTAATGGTTCTCTCTACAATATTTCATCCAGCTACTCGTACTTCATGACCCTGCATCACAAATATTCACCTTCTCAATCTAAATATGAAAAGAGCAACTCTGTATCACTCATCAAATTTCACTCTGACCTCGAAAACTAGGTTCACCCGAATCCCACCACCCACCCGTTATCCGTCCCGTCACATCCCGTCCCCACCCCCGACTGCCATGGTCTGCAGCTGGGGGGTGGCATCCGCGCGCGCTGACACGGATGCCAGCGTATCCGGCCGGCCCACGAGTCCAATGAAGCCGTCCGCTCTCCGCTGCTGCAGTGCCCGCAGACCTCTGTCAACCGTCCATGGACCCAGCCCCATTCCGTCCCCCCCCCTCCGTCCTGTTTCTGACCGCAGCGAGGCCTCGGTTTCTGTCACGGTCCCAAACTCAGTTCCTGTCACCATCCCAGACGCAGGACTCGAATCGGTCCCGGACTCATTGCCAAAATCGGTTCTGACAGCAGGCGAGCTAAAGGGAAAGTCCCGTTTTGATCTTTCGAGTTACATCCAGCGTTGAATAGTCGATAAGCTTCAGCAAAAACCTTTGATTATCGCGAAGTAGAACGGGAGGCACCCACACCATTATATTTCCTGTAAGCACGAATGCAAAAAAAGTGTTTGAAGTTTCTAATCTAATCGTTTCTGCTCCAATGAAAAACACAGCCAAAGAAAAACGGAAAGCACACATCGAAACGTGTTATAGATACGACATGTTTAAGTAGATATTGACACGTGTTATCAAAAACTTCCCCGTAGCACTTGAGATCATTGTGGTAATGGCACTTGTATGGCGCCGCTATAGTCTTTGGCATGCAAATTTGCACATCGTGTTACATTGATATGCGTCTTTTATTCGCCATCAGCTACTAGCTTAGGATTGTTAGCTCTATGGTGACTAGTAAGCATGAAACAGTTATCATTGGTCGTATTATTCTAATGTTAATTGTAATCATTCATTTAAGTATCAAATAAGCCGCAACAAATACAATTTCCCCTATCAACGCGTACCGGAAGTTAAAATAACGAGCTTCCTGAACAAATGCCACACGCTGTTAGGGTAATGAGCCAGATTTGACAAATTGCATGATTGCACCTTTCCCTTTCTGGGTCATAACAGCGTATACCGCTTGTCACCTATAATTACAGTGTTCTCGGCGTCAGACCGAAGCTGCATTGCTGGTAATTTGGAGTCACCAGAGCGACCCTTCTGTCAACTGTTACTCTCTGATGCATCCGAAGTGGGATGACAGTAAATGTAAAGATTCTGTGTCAGCCGGTCAGGTCAGCGTCATTTATTCAAGGAAGAACAGTCGCGTAGGACATTCTCAGCACTCACTGCGCCCGCCGCCGCGCCTTCATTGCTCGCCATCGCCGAGGCCGATGTGCGCTTTTTGCAGCGGTCACAATTGCGGCGGCGGCACGGCTGATGAGGGGATGCGATCGCGACTCGACGGTGTGCCGGAATGCGGCCAGGTGCCGGCGGCAGTTGTGGAGCAATGAATGGCGCTCTCCAGAGGCGGGCAGCACATCGGGCTCGTCAGAGCTGCCCTCACGAGCCGTGGCCATTATTTCACGGCTGCAGCAGAGGTGATCGTCTGAGCGGCCTCCGGGGACGGCTTCAGCCGGCGCCGCGACCCGCGCCGCTGTCCCGCTGCTTCTGCTGCTATTCCGCCGTTTTCCCGCTATCCCACCGCTGTACTTCCGCCGTTATCCCGCTATCCCAACGCTGTACTTCCGCCGTTATTCCGCTATCCCGCTTCCTCCGCCATCCCATGGCTAACCCAACGTTATCCCGCAATCCTACCGATGTACTTCCGCCGCTATCCCCCTATCCCGGCATTATCCGCTGCTCCCTTCCTTATCCCTCCGCTATTCCAGATATAGTCCGTCTGCTTCCGCCGCTATCCCGTCGCCATCCTGCCGCTATTCCCCTTCTCCTGGTTATACATCCCGCTAACCTATCGCTGCCTCTCCGTCAGTTCACGTCTATGTATACAGACACAGCGTCGCACGCATTATATATAGGAACCTGCAACGGGTGCATGAGCACTGCCACGTCGCTCGGCAGCGCGGACTACCGCACCATTTAGCGACCGGAACTGACGGGGACAAGCTGCCGTGGGACGCTATCTTACCCATCTGATGCTGCACCCCGTGTGCGTACTCGTAATGGTAATCACACGGCGTAAGACAGGCGTTGGCAGTTATTGTTGCAGCGAAACAATTGTTGGGTGGAGCGACGATAGGGGCAGTGACAACCATCTGCAGTTGACGGTACCCGCCCGTTGGCTGCTGCTGACCGTTTTCGATCCACGCCTATAGCTGTCGAGGGTTGGTGGGTTCGTGTCCGGGTATAGGGCATTGCTAGCCGGCTGCTGAAGAAGCTGACCCCGACGAATGTAGTCTAAACACTGAGTCACGGCCACCAGCCGCAAATCGTTCCTCCTTGGAGTTGTGTTCCGTCTTTGGTCGACCAATGAACGAACATCCGCTATCGGAAACCCCATCTGTTTGTCGAACAGAATCCGGTGATCGCGTTCCGCTGAATAAACCGTTCGATAAACTCGTCGGTCCATGGTTGCATAATGTGTGGTCTGTAAACACCATGCACGGTTTTCATTGAAGTCGCGGGTGCAACTGCCGCGTTACGACTTCCGATAGCTTCCCGTGAACCTACATTGGGCTGCGATATGACGAATTCAGGTAGGCCGTGTTCATAAATTTGACTTTATGAAGCTTCCGCCAGAAACACTTAGACAGTTTTCATAGAAGGAGTTAGCTGTCTGCAGACCAAGCTCCGGGCTTTCACAGCTTAATGAGAGTGGGACATGAACTGACTCATGAAGACAAAACTGGAAGCCATGTCGATAATCATAAACCACGCCGCTAATTCGACAAAGCAGAATTCCACGCGGCGGGCTGTACAGGCACATGGCGTGAAAGGTGCACGCTGTGGAGTATGAAAAAGACGCATTCATACACACTTAACCAGATGTGTCCGTCACTTCACCGCTTTTAACATCATTAACCGACGCCATGTTACGGCACAATCCTTCACCGACGATTACTGGCAACCCTACACCTCACTTCATTAAAGCCCGCCGCCGCGCTAATGTTGGCGGAAAGCGGTCGCGCCGGCCGGCCGGCCATCGTCCGTAAGCGGGCCCTTTCAGCCGGATAAAGGCGGAGGCCGCACCACCGGATTAGGCCCCGGTCTGAATGACCGAAACCAAAGGCGCCTCGGCAGGGGTCGCAGGGCCGCGGGGTGCCGGCGCCGATAACGCTCCCCCTTCTCCCCTCTCCACCCCACCCCACCCAAAACCGGGAGCGGCGAGACCCGCCACAGACGCCGCAAGAAAATGGCATAGATGGATATCTGATGTGTTGAAAATTAGTTAGGTATGGGCTATGGCTGAGGCTTTTCTGTATTTTTTTTTTTTTTGGGGGGGGGGAGCTGCCTTCTCCAAATCCTTATCTTCTAGAATTGCATAAATCGTGTAGAGCTCGCAGCTTCAGGCTTCATTCACGTCGTCATCGAGCTTCCAGCAATCATTGTGTGGCCTCGCATATTCAACTTGTGAATTTATACCACCAACTTTTATTTATGCAAACCTTAGAAATAGCATTCGTTCTAAAGCAAAAAACGGCTTGCGAGCTCAGAAGAAGTGTTCCCCCGGCTGAAGTGAATCTCTCCCATCTCCCACCCGTATCTCCCCACTTCCCAGTCCTGTTATTGTCCCGAGTCCAGCGGTCGGCGCGTTCCACTGGACCGTGCTGACGTCACGGCCGATCGCTCGGCTTCAGCAGACGGTGGCGGCTGCCGTCTGGGCGTCATTAGCGGCGCGGTGGCGCGCCACCCTTGCCGCCGCCGCGGTGAAAGCGTCGCCACCGCCGCCGCCGCCGCCGCCGGGTGCCTGACGGCAGTTCAGTCGCCGGTGACAACCGTACCGCCGCCGCCGCCGCCGCCGCCGCCGCCGCCGCCGCCGCATTCCGCGCCAGGTCGGCCCAGGTCGGCCGGTCGCCGATCGGTCCGTCGGTGATTGAGGGCCAGCCGCGGCCGTTCAGACCCGGGACGGCCCGGGTCGTGGGGTCGGGACATTGGCGCGCGGGTCCACGGAACGGCGGAACGACCGGATTCCGTCCCGTAGCAGCGGAGACAAGGTTTATGAGTAAAATGAACAAACTGGAAATCACATAGAGGCGAAACCATTAGGAGATAGAAAGTAGCCTTCACAACGTGCTTCAGTCGGAAGAACCAACCATCTTGTGCTTCCAGAAGTAATGGCTGAATCGGACCAGACACGAGCGGTAGTAAATCGATGCCCTGATAGCCCGAGTCCCGCCAATGAGTTCGATTTATTCCCATGGAGTTGGCGCCCGTGTCTCAGGTGAACTCAGCCTAACGGCGCTCGCATGGCAAGTCGTAGTACCGAACTTTGGCGCGGCTAGTACACCCAAAGTTCGACCAGAAGATGATTCAATGAACGCACTGCGGGCGGAACATTAACTCGCAGGTCCGTCTGGGAAGCGGTCTGCTTCTGCGATCAATAAGACGAGTTTCAAATTCAGCCGACGAGCCAAGTAGAAAATAGTCAAAAATAGAGCCACGTAGTAACCTAGGCATGATTTTCAGCCTCCGGAATCATGTTCAACTACTGCGATACGGAAATTTGTCAGCTCACCAAAGGATATCGCTCTGAATGTGCGATCACCTTTCAAAAATATCTAATTTGCAATCTGTTTTTATGAGAGCTAATTAATAATACCTATATGTAATGCTCACCTTTCACCTTCAGGCGGATGTTGATTAAAATGTTTAACACTGATGTAATGTGACCTGCGGATTATATTTTGTAAATTACTCATTACTAAAAAAGGATATCACCAGACACCAAGCTTCGCATGTATTACATATGCAAAGGTAAATAGTAAATACACACTCGAGCTTCGAAGTTCCTGAACCACTGGCAATCAGGAGCACACACATCCCTCGATAAATCTCACAGCGATTCATAATCTCATCCCCAGTCGACAAATCGTGATTGATCCGCATCTAACCAGGCCCTGAAGGTAATGGGATCAGCAGAAGCCGATCGCTCTGGCCAAATTAACCGAGACGGGTAATTTTCATTTAGCACAGCTGTGGCGCCCGGCTCTCAGGGCAGTGCCAGGGGCGACTAACGAGCGCCATCTTCGGCCCTCGCCGCCCCTCACACCTGCTGATGATGTCACACCTTCCCGAGCGCACTCCACTCGCCTCTGAAGTTCCATTGTCCTGAGTTCAATTAAGTCGTCTAGTCTTGCATCACGCGTGTCTTTCTGGGAGCTTTCCGTGGAGGACCACTTGAGGATGGCTTTCCGAAGAAAGCTCTCAGAATGGGTGCCCGAGTAGGTAAGGCAAATTATTATTGGAGGGCTCTCTGGGAAGTGCTCGCTAGGCAGGGACTGAGAAGAGCTCCTTTAGAGACTTTCATTCGAGGGTTGTCCAAGAAGGACCGTCTAAGAAAGTCCCTGAGGAAAGGCGCTCTCTCGTGAAAACAGAAAAGGTCCCTGATATGGTCTAGATGAAAGGGCGTTCTTAATAAGAACAGCCCCTAAGAAGGGCGCTCTCTCGTGAGAAGGGCTCGCTAAGAAGGGTGCTCGCTCGTGAGAAGGGCGCTCTCTCGTGAGAAGGGGTGAGGAGCCGATCGGTCTGGCTCGGAAGCGGCCGGTCGGTGGCGGTCAGCAGTGGTCATTTCCGGAGGCCATTTCCGGCACGTTCGTGACGGGCCTGGGAACACAGCGACGGCAAACGCGACGCGCCGGACATGCCGGCGAACGGCTGATGGTCTGACCTCAGGTCATCTGCCTGGCGACCTTCGGCACCCCTGCGATCCCCAGCGGGGGGCACTGCAAGAACTGCCGCTGGGGGGCGGAGGCACAAAGAGGTGGCGATAACCCGGGGGTGAGAAAAAATAATTCATTAGCAGGCTAAAAAGTCTAATAGGCTGCTAGCGGGCTTCATTTTTGTGTAAAAAAACACTGGTTTTATTGACCAACTATAAGCGGAAACGAAATTCCGCGCAACAAGGTCATACAAAAAATTTCTAGGTGCGTCTGCATCCACTATGTCGGCGCAAGGTATGATGAATAAGCGGCAGTTGAGGTATTTATGGGTGTGTCTACACTCAACATCGTCGGTGAAGTTTGCGTTGCTCGTTGGTACGAAGGGCTCCAAAGCCACCACACTCAAAAACTACACCGGACACAATAAAAATAACGAAGCACTCGTTCGTATACCCAGTTTTAATCACTACCCAAACAGAGGAACACGAGAACCCGTTGAGCTTTCATGATAGCAAAATCCTACCCAAACAAGTCCCAACGCGCCCCTCGGTTTCAACAAGCCCCTGCTGATCCTTTGATCACACCGCCATCCGGAGAGCGAACCGGCGAGGACCAGGCTTACTCGCCCGGCAAGCTCGGGTCCCCACGGGTCCCCGGGGCTGGGTCGGGTCTTGTAGGTCCACAGGTCCCATCAGAGCCTTAGAGGCCCACAGAGCCGGCTGTCCTGGGGTCTCACAGGCTCACTAGGTCAAGTCAGCTAGCTTGGGGCCTTACATGCTTACTTGCCCGGCAAGCTCGGGGCCTCGTAGGTCCCCGGGGGCGTGCCGGGGTCGCCGGAGGCGCCAATGACTCGGTGACGCCCCTGCGACCGGCCACTGACTAATGGTGCGCCCTGCCGCGCACAACCCCGTACTAATGAGTGCCGTGTCGATTCACGTGTAATTTACCTGGCGCGGCTGGGCAGCACGATAAATTGTCTGGGACGGACCGTCGCACTGGCCGGGCACCCAGCTGATGGCTGCGTGTGGGGCCCACCGCCGCCGAACGGACCTGGATAGTTGCTACAGTCTACGGGATCACAAGCTTTTTGTCTCCTTTCTTGATGTTGTAGCATGATCAAAGTGTCAAGTGAGCTCCCGAGAAATATAAAGTGAGGAAATGTTTACGGCCATGGGACGAGACAGGGGGCGAAAACCAGCAAACAAGAACACGACAGACGGGTCAGGTCACGACAGTCACCAGCTCACAAACTTTGATAACGGTTCGCGGCAGACGGTAGTTGAGGGCGCCAGGTAAGAACCGGCAGCGGTGGGGGCAGGCAGGCACAGACAGGACTGTCACAGACGGTGTTCAATCACGTCGCGTAAGTGGTGGGCGTAACGTTACGCCCGACTGACTCTGAATAGAAAAGTCGCGACTTACCCTTTCAAACCTAGTCCCATTAAAAACAACTTTGGGTGATTTGATCGGGGTACAGGGCTTTCATTAAGATTCACAATGGCACTGGCGACCTGAGGTCGCGCCGTTTTCCATCAGGGGATTAGTGTCGGCGGCAAAGACGGCGTCCCCTGCTGACCCGACCCGACCCGACCCCTGCGTCTCCGCAGGGGACGCCGCGTCGGTCTGGGGAGGGGGACGCCAACTCCGCCCACCTCCGTCCCAAACACCGGGGAGGGTAGAGGGGCCCAGAGACAGACATGGCGTCCCTCCGAACCCCTCCCCTCATTTAGACACGCAGCTTAGCTTCGGGCTTCGGCCCTTCGCATGTGACAGGGATGGGGTGGGAAGACAGAGAGGTAAGCTGTGGGGGGGGGGGGCTGGGGGCAGTTTGATTTTTCAGGTCTCCCCACTCCACACTACGCTCACCGGCCTCCAGTGACCGATCGGTTGATCGAAGTGTCACATACCTCAGTCAGCGGCTCTTTGCAACGCTCAACCATCGAGCAGACAACCCCTGAACAAGGCGCCACAAGAGACCACAGGAGTGCCTCTGGCGCACGCGAAGATGCCCGGTGGCCAGCGGGTTTTCCATCATAGCGTTTGGCTATCTATCGGTCGAGCGGCACGCGAATAAGAGGAGTCGCGGGAAGTTTACTGGTTTCGCCGGAGTAGAGACCACGACAAGATTCAGTGCACGAGACCAAGCCGACGGAGGCCAAAATCGACGACTGGGCATTGGGCAAGCATTGGGCAACTCGCTGATTCTCCGGGAGGGACGTCCGAGCCTATATACCTATGGCCTTGCGTCCGAGTCCGACCATTGCCAAGGCCCTAAAACCATGTATGCAAATCGAGACTGCAGCGTCGGGGAGCATGTGCCGAAATTGTAGGTTTATAAGATTATAGGCCATAGCAAGGAACCGCTTATAGAACTGCCTGAGACTGTCTGAGGCTGACTTGCGGCTGCCTGCTGTCTGAGACTGCAGCTGTCTGTGACTGCGGCTGTCTATGTCGTCGCCACAGACAGAACACAGCGGTACACCTGTAGTACGCCCACCACCTTTCCGTTCCTCTCGATAGTGAGACATGTCGATCGATTTCCGATATCCGGTTAGATGGCTGCGCGAGGCCACAGAGTTGCTGTGCTGTTCCGGCACTGCTGAGCGGGGTGGCACGCTGAGCTGAGCTGAGCTGTCACTCACAGGCCATGAGTTGTGTGTTTGGCTTCTCTGCATGAGGCAGGACGTATAGGTAGACGGCTGGAGGTGGCAGAAATGGCATACCTAGATGTCGGCCACAAACGGTATTACGGAATAAGCCCTAAAGCTTGGGCATTGTTGGGCATTCATTGGGAGCGCGGCTCTATTCTTTAGTTACGAACCACTTCACAGGAAAGACGACGAAATGGTGGCATTCAAAAAATATTTGTCGATGTAATGTTCAATGTTCATGGCCGGGCATCTGAGAACTGGAAGCCAGCGAGACCTAACGGAGGCAACGATGCTATTGCATGGCACAGGTTGCCAAGAAGTCAGCAACGTTGTGTCACTAATGAAGTGCTGTTCCGATTCTTCACTGGAAGAAAACTTGCTTAGTTTCCATAAACGACGAAATTTTCCATGGCACCGACGAACAATAGTGACGAGACAGAGCCTTCGTCCTAAATGCCAGTCACGCTCTCATCCAGAATATCAAACACAACAGTCCTTGACTCGCGCGCCACTTGACTCAACCCTCTTACCGAAGGCGAGCAGCTCTTTTAAACCATTCCTCCGACTTCAGAGTCTGACCTTGTCAGAAGGCAACGACGCGACTGTCGTACTCGCTGCATTTCTCGCGAGTGAGGCGCTTCTCGGCACAGCGTGCACCTAGTTGACAAACGCACTGAGGTGGATGTGCCAACCGTGCCAGCGAATCGCGTTTACGTATGATGAAGCGCAACTCTAACGGTACCGAACCCTCCCGATGTGACACCGGCATCAGTCGTGCTTTTAAAAGCCATGAGCCGGGGAGACTGCTGAATTCAGATGCCAAGGATGAATCAGCCGTGAGGAGTTTTAACCCGCTGGACAAATACCTTTGTTGGCATGTGAAGAATTCCACAATAAATAGACATCGTATGCATCACTTTCTGGCAGGTATTCATGTAACGCATTGCTGCAATAGCTGTTGCATGCAACTTGCAGCACAACAATCACATCACAAGCAAAGCATTACACTTATCCTGTAATCGAAGGCGAAAATCCCAGTCTGTCTCACGTGCCATCCTTTCCTGGTAAGCAGCGTCACAGTGCACTATCCTGTCCATCCAGCACTGCTGGTGAACCGGTCTTCGTACCGTGAATGTTCTCGGCAATCGTCATCGATACGACAGCTCTTGGAGCTGCATTCCAGACAAGGGAATCCCGCATGTCCGCAATTAACCATAACGCCAAAACAACACCCGACAGCGGCCATTGATCATACATTCCTCGCGCGATGCGTGAGTGCGATAATGCCACCGGTAAAGAAAGTCGAACAAACAGCGTTTTTGCTGGCTGTGCGAACCATTGTCGCCTTGCTTCTCAAACCGGTCATGTCCGGGGTCCAGTGATAGTGCCCACTTCGGGTGCATATCGGAACGGGAATCGAAGCAGCTCTGTGTTCGAGCCGCCCCCGCCGGCATGACAATGGCTTGCAAATGCCTGCTGGCAGCATGCGTCTCGCGGCGCGAGCTCTCTCTCTCTCTCCCTCTCTGTGCCGGGGGTCGGTGTGCTGCCGACTGGGGACGACAGTGTCATTGGCGAGACAAACGACCACCACCGGCGACCGCAACTTGGTATGCTGCGCCAGACGGAGAAAGGCCGAGATATGGACCCGCGGCTTTCAACAAAAGAACAAAAAGTTCTGCCTTCACCCTAGCTACCGCACACTGAAAACTTTTTTACCATTTCCTGGGGGGTAAACCCGCCATAGCATGGTAGCTTGACACACAGACGTTTTTTACCACCTTCCATATGGTAAATTTTACTCTTTCATGGAGAGTAAACTCGTCAGGGAGGGGTAACGTGACACCCAGACGTTTTTTACCATCTTCTGTATGGTAAATTCTTTTGATTTACCCTCGTCTAAAGGGTAACATTTTCGGAAGTTACGCTCTGTGGAAGGGTATCTCTTTAACGTGACCCTCCTCTAAAGAGTAGCATGCCATCTACTATGTGATTTACCCTCTTACAGAGAGTATACCCTTCTGGCTTACCCTCAGTCAAATGGTTATGCTTACTCTTCCCCAAAGAGTTTACCCTCCAGAGGATGGTAGCTTGACACACAGACGTTTTTTACCACCTTCCAGATGGTAAATTTTACTCTCTCATGGAGAGTAAACTCGTCAGGGAGGGGTAACGTGACACACAGACGTTTTTTTACCATCTTCTGTATGGTAAACTCTTTTGATTTACTCTCGTCTAAAGGGAAACATTTTTCGAAGTTACACGCTGTGGAAGGGTAACTCTTTAACGTGACCCTCCTCTAAAGAGTAGCATGCCACCTACTCTGTGCTTTACCCTCTTACATAGAGTATATTCTTCTGGCTTACCCTTAGTCACATGGTAATGTTTACTCTTTCCTTTAGTGTAAATCCCCCAGAGGATGGTAACGGACCCATAGACGCTTTCTTCAGAAGCTTCGCGAAGCTTCTGTTTACCGGAGTTCATCAACTAAAAACATGATTCAAGAGCAACAATATATTTGGCATGCCGTACAAACAATACGAGGGGTTCACCAGCCATGAACATTGCATGAGACTCTCCACTTAATCATACGGAGTTATAACTCCGTATGAATAAGTAGAGAGTCTCATTCGATGTTCATACGGAGTTATAACTCCGTATGAATAAGTGGAGAGTCTCACAATATTCATGGCTGGTGAACCCCTCGTATTGTTTCTACGGAATGCCAAATATATAGTGTTGCTCTTGAAGCATGTTGATTAACTCCGGTTATCAGAAGCTTCGCGAAGCTTCTGAAGAAAGCGTCTGTGGGTCCGTTACCATCCTCTGGGGGGGTTTACACTAAAGGAAAGAGTAAACATCACCATGTGACTAAGGGTAAGCCAGAAGGATATACTCTATGTAAGAGGGTAAATCACAGAGTAGATGGCATGCTACTCTTTAGAGGACGGTCACGTTAAAAAGTTTCCCTTCCACAGCGTGTTACTTCGAAAATGTTACCTTCTAGACGACAGTAAATCAAAGAGTTTACCATACAGAAGATGGTAAAAAACGTATGTGTGTCACGTTACCCCTCCCTGACGAGTTAACTCTCCATGAGAGAGTAAAATTTACCATCTGGAAGGTGCTAAAAACGTCTGTGTGTCAAGCTACCATCCTCTGGGGGGTAAACTCTGGGGAAGAGTAAGCATTACCATTTGACTGAGGGTAAGCCAAAAGGGTATACTGTCTGCAAGAGGGTAAATCACAGAGTAGATGGCATGCTACTCTTTAGAGGAGGGTCAGTTAAAGAGTTACCCTTCCGCGGCGTGTAACTTCGAAAATGTCACCCTCTAGACGAAAGTAAATCAAAAGAGTTTACCATACAGAAGATGGTAAAAAACGTCTGTGTGTCACGTTAGCCCTCACTGACGAGTTTACTCTTCATGAAAGAGTAAAATTGACCATCTGGAGGGTGGTAAAAAACGTCTGTGTGTCAAGCATACCATGCTATGGCGGGTTTACCCTTCATGAAATGGAAAAAAGTTTTCAGTGAACAAAGCGTTCAGCGATGCACACGCGGTAAATAAACATTACAATACAACTTGAATGCAACTTAAATATGAACACTTAAAATGAATACTTGAATATAAATAATAATAAAGCTCCCTCGAATTGGATAAGGCACAGCGCACAACATTTGAAGTGAACGGCAGCGTTCCTGGATTGTCGCCCGTCTACGTGGGATAATTAAACTGCATCACTACAGTGCATGGTTTTTTCTAAGTCGCCAACGAAATGCATCACAACAAAATGTATGTACCTACTTACAACACTCTGCCACGTGGCCGTGCACGGGGTTCTATTAGCCAGATCAAACAAGCACCACTCAACAGCACGCAATGCTCTATCACATCGGTACTTACAATAAAATGTCCGCAGAGGCTCTATAGGCGATGAACAGCACACAAGCACAATCACCAACGGCCACGTGGCGCCGCACCGACACTGCTCACACCCTCCCTCGGAGACCAACGACGGAAAACTGACAGATGCGCGCGCGGCCTTCAACCTTCAAACGGCCGATCTCGTTTTTGATTGGCTGATTGATATTCTTTCAAATATTATCTTCACGAGGGTAAACAAGATCCACGCATGAAACGACCACCTGCACACGAGGCACGATACCCAGGAGGAAAGAGTTTTCGTCATGTCTAGGATTGCGAGAGTGATGTTGATACTTACATGGTAATAACACTCTTTGCTGGCGAATAACTTCAATTGAACCACGTACCGTTACCATGCACATAATGGTAGCAGCGAGGTACCCTTTCAATATACTCTTATCTTGCGGGTTTGGTGAAAATGAATCCTCCAGGAGGTGGTAAAAAAGTTTTGAGTGCAGTGCAGTTTAGAAATGACTTCAGAGGCAACCCCATGAGTGCTCATATATGTGACTTCGGAGGCTGAAAGTTCGTCCTTTTTCAAATAAAAAGACGTCTTTTTTGTTTAGCTAAATAACGCCACCGCAATTAATTACAAGCAACAATCCTACCAGCTCCTCGTCGTCTCAATGTAACTCTTGCATGAGTGGGACCGCTGAACCATCCTTCGTATAGTCCGTTGTACCGCCTACCGTACCATCCATTCTACGGTCCGTGCTTCTGTCCGTGCTGCAGCAATCTCACGCCCCCACGGTCCCGGGCTGCGCCACGGGCGTGGTCACGCGGCGCCAACGTCGTAGGCCGAGTGGCGCAGTTCGTGTCCCAGACCCTACGTCGTGACCGTCTGCGGCACTTCAGTCCCGGGACACGGCGACCGGACATGGACGGAGGAGCTGGGGAGGGGAGGGGGACCGAGAGAGGGGCGTGCCTTACATAAGTGGATCTGTGACGCCGTGAAATTGAAAACAGAAGAGGGACGATGTCACTTTGCATCAGTTAGTATTTAATTTACCGATTCGTGTATTTCGAAGCTATTGGTTTACACATTCCACCATTAACGATTTTTTACCTATTTCTTAGCTTATCAATATTGCAGCTCAAATCAAACCCAATAAATATACCTTCTTTGGGTTTAACAGCTATTAACTTTTGGTAGCATGCTTTTGTTGAGTTTTGATGAAGCCTGCGATAAGCAATTCCCAGCCATAAAGTACTTCGTTCGTCTTCGTATTCTCTCAACCACCATTTCTCTATCGTTATAGCAGTGCCATTGCACGATCATTCTATGCCCTGCCCGGCGACTGCTCCTTTTCTTATCCCTTCCATAATCCCGCCATAAACACCCACAATATCCGGCGGAGCTCATCTCGCCCACTCCCCTCCCCCGTCCCCCACCGCCGCCCCCACCGCCGCCCATCGGTCTCGATGCGGGCTCGACGGGTCGACGATGACGCCTGGGACCCACGTCGGTCGGCTGTGTTTTCGGCCGATTACAGCTATATTACATGGCTGGGCCAGCCCGATATCGCGGGCCGCTCGAACCCAGCCAACATTGACCCGCCGGGCGTGACAAGAGTGCAGTGGCGCGGGAACCGGGGGGGCTAGGGGGGGCTGAGCCCCCCCAGCTTTTCGGCTGGGGGGCTCATAATGTATTTGAGCCCCCCCCCCCCCAGCTGGAGGAATCGAAATCGAAAATCTACCAACATAATTTCATAGATTCATACATTGGCGTGGGAACCGGGGGACCGGGGAGGGGGCAGTGGGGGAAGCTTGCCCCCACAACTCTGCGGCCGTGGGGGCGGTGCCCCACAACGTTTCATGAGGCCAGGAACCGTTGGGCAGCTTGTCCTCCCCAAATTAGGGGTTGTGGGTCACAAAAGAAGAAAGCATGCAAGTGAAAAATCCACCTACCTATTTCACTGGCTCGGCAACTCATTTGGCAGATTAAAACCTTTACTCCAGGTTGCCAAAACGGTAGTTTCTTCACTCAGCTGAGACGGAATACCTCACTTTTTGAAAATATTTTCGTTTTTTTGTTGTTGTTGAAAAAGCCAAGGTCTGAAAAATAAGAAGCCTAAAACCGGTGAGAAAACTAGATTTGGGGGTACCCTAGGTTGATTTCTATTATGGTTCAGCCCCCCCAGTCTGGAAGAAGTTCCCGCGCCACTGCAAGAGTGACGCAGAAACGTCTGCCCTCCGGCGGCGGCGTAGGAGCTTCTGCGACGAACTATGGAGCGGCGTATGAAACGAGTTGGGCTCAAGATCAAGGTCATTTATGCATGCCTGACCTTGCAATGTTTCATGTTTGGCATGGTTATGAATTTAGGCATCTGGCAGTGGCATACATGTATTTAGTGCGCTTTCTGAACGACGTTATGAGCTTTGCGAGTTTCGTGGCAAGTATAATCAAAGCAGTTGTTCTTAACATAATAATCTAACACTGTTGTAAGTAGACTTGCTTTACTCTGCTTCGGTTCTGTCCAATTTACATATACATTTAGCCATCTCATGGAGCTGAGGAAGCGGGAGGGGAAGGGGAGAATCGATCCGGACCGAACCAACCCCCGACCGACCACGGGCGGCCGAGGGTGGACCCCTGGTGGACCCCTGGGGCCGTTGGGTCTTTGGCCCTCGGCCCCTGACCGCTGATGCCGCCGCCGCCGCCATCACGGCTCCTGGTGTGCGGTAGATAGACCGGACCCCTTCGCCGTCGCGCGGCCGTTCGCGTCAAGATGGATCACGACCGATCACCGGCATACCTACTGTGCTCGCTAATACAAAATCCGAGCTGGCCGCGGCGCCGGGCCGACGGCGCCATGCGTTCTCGGCGCCTCCTCCGCCGGCCGCCCCCGCCCCCGCCCCCGCCCTCGTCGGCGGCGGCGGGGACAACACATTGCCGAGACATCTCCGAAACCGACGACTTGGGGAGGGGCGAGCGCCGGTGCCACGGTTCTCCTGCGAGCAGATCGCTACCCCTCCAAGTATGCGCTAATAAGGCACCGGAGAGAGACAGAGCGCATAGTTGGAGCAGCGCGCGATAATACAGGGGGCCCGCGGCCGCCCCCACCCCTCCCCGCGCCCCGCTCCCCGCCGCCCCCATTACGACCCCCACCGGTGTTTTAGGCGAGCAGCGGCGTCCGGAGCGGAGGGGTGGCGGCAGCCCCAGCAGCGCCCTGCCGGCCGCCGCAGCCACCCTCCCCTGCGCCGGCGCGTTGCAGGCTTGCAAGCTGCATTGATTGACCCACTGAGAGGGAAGGGAACCATGCCCTAGGGCGGTGCCCCTGTGGCTTTGTTCGGCGCGCGCAGCCCTCCCAGGGTCGCGGGCGGGGAGCTGCGACCGACGGCTGGGTGGGGAGGGTGACCGGGCTGGGGAGGGGCTGCAATATGATGCCAAGAGACGCGCCCGGCGGAAGCAGGTGCCTTTTTGTCATGAGGGCGGGCATGCGCTGGCACGGCCGCCGAAATGGTTACGAGGTGCGTGCTGACACGCAAAGGATTTCTTGCGCGGGGTCTGTTTCCCGGTCCCGTTATCGGCGAGGAAACGACACAAAGGCGGTATGCTGTTTTGCTCGCTAAATTATTGCGATGTTGACACACTGCGATAATATGATAAGATATATCCATTTCTGAGTCCCTTGAAATAGGACCCTCTTCCTTTCTGTTGGAATTGCCACTCCAATTCTGACCCTCGCAGTGCACGGCCTTTCTCAGTCTCCCCTTTCTTCAAACATCCTGTCCTCATTGGCATTTACCCATCAGGCCTTTCCAAACGCCCTGCTATCGGTAGGGTCTCCGTATCTCTTTCTCTCGCCCTGGGAACGGCTCTCCCTTTCCTCCTTATCTGCCGGTCCGTCTCGCTATCTGCCCCGCTGTCCAGTGGTCTGTTGACATCGGTGATGCTCCCTGCCGACTGCGTGTGCGTCCCACGCTTCGACGGTCTCCACGCACCGCTGACCCCCCCTCCCCCCTCCCCCTCCCGGTGCGTGGGACCTGCTCTCGGACGGATGCTAACCACCGCCTGGCAACAAGAGCCGCGCGTAGGGGACAGGTGCCGCGGTGGAGACGGGTGGGGGGGGGGGGCGGATCACAAGACACCGACAGTGTCCAATGGCTACACCGGACATCTATCCACACAACAGCCGGTCGGTTCTTTAACTCAGCTCTCAACCCTGAGACCATTTCCGTCACTGGAGCTGCAGCTCAGCCACCGTAGCTTTGCGATATGAGCTGCCGCGGCCATCAGAGCTTCACGAGCTGAGCTTCATCAACCGCGCGGCCACACCCGATATATCTGACACCGGAGAGGGCCCGAGCCTACCTGAGCCTGCCTTGCCTGTCTCGCAGGTTCCGCCGGTTGTACGGTACGTCGGTAGTACACCGTCTGTCGTCTGTTATGTCGGCGTAAACAGACACATCCGGTCTCTACGCGACCAGCCGGAATACGCGCCGGTCGCGGCGGGGCGCGGCGGGGCTCTCGCGGGTGGGCGGTGGGCGGCAGTCTGGGCCGCGGACGCCGCGGCGGGTTGGTCGGATACCTTCAATGGGGTTTAATGAGGCGGGTGCGTCACGGTTGGACTTAACCGCCGTCGGCAGGGTCACGTGGTAGTACTACCTGTCCGTAGTACGCGCTCGGTTGTACAACTGCGTGTGTGTGTGTGAGAGAGGGGCGGGGGCGGCGGCGGTCGCTCTCGCCGTACGAGTGGGGCGCGGCCGTCTGTCTATGACGTCACCACCCGTCTGGACGGCGGCCAGTATCGATCGGCGGGCTGGCGCCCCGTGTCATGGCCGCACCACCCATCCCGGCGCGACTCTAGACCGGCCCGGTCACCGCGAGGGGGTCAGGAGGGGGGGGGGGGGGGGGAGGCGGTGACAGGAGCCAGCCCAGCCCCCACCGGTCAATGGCGAAATAGGCTACTACTGCCGCCGGCAGTTACGTAAGATGCCGTTTTTTGTCGCCGGGCGCCCGGGCCGTACTCACGAGCCCGTACGCACGCTCTCTGAGGCCGGTCGCCAAGGCCTCGTCAGTCGGTCGTTGCCGGGCGCTCTGCCCCGCCTCTCAGTCATTATCTCCCATTCGTCGAAGCCCTTATCCGGCGCCCCAGGCGCGTGAAACACTTGATTTAGCTCCAGTGATATATTTTACTCCACATAACTATGCCGTTCGGGCTGCTGCTACTACTCTACAACCGAGAAAGCAACTATCCGCACACAATATAAAACTAAGTACTACTCTCCTGTCTTTTACATGTAGCACACGGTCGATCCAGGGAGCGAAAGGAACATGTTCAATTTGGCACACAAAACAATTTAGCGCGGCGGCGATTCGGAGCTTGTTTACAATTCCGGGTGCATCTTGAGCGCCCTCCCCAGGAACCAGGCTCTGTGTTTAATATAATTACTCTATGCTTTGTACTAGCGCCCGTTCCTGGGGACGGCGCCGAGAAGAAGCACCGGGCGGCGTCAAAATGCGAGGCAAATGGTCCCATGTCGCCGGGCGGGGCGCGCGGGCCGCTCCGGCGCGGCGGCCGGGCGGCCCGCGCGCCGGCCTCGGGCGACGGCCAGAACACGCGCGGGGCGGCGCCGAAACGGGACAGGTCGGGCTGGCCTGCCGAACACACATCTCACCCGCACACGCACACACACAATGTCTGTACAGGCGCGGACCCGGCCGGCCAACACGGCCGGCCGCCCCGCACACTAACAAACCACACACAAAATATATCGATAAAAAACTACCGGGCTCTTAACTGTAAATACACTCACGGCATACACATTGTGCGCGCGACCACAACACGGGCGGCCGGCCGTCGCAGCTACCTCAGGGGCGCACGCGCGCGCGGCCGGCCAATGCCCACCTTCCACGAACAAACGATTCAAAGCGTCGCCGGAGCGACCACAAATTTTACGCTCACCAGCACCGAAATCATGACCAAGCTGTATATACAGGGTGGCAGCCGGGGCGGTCAGTGCGCCGCCGGGCGAATTTCGACGGGGGCCAGGAAATTTGTTGCTAATGACTATGTGTACCTGAGAGGCCGGCTGTGTCCACATTACTCACTGTGCGGTCCAAGTCTGCCGCGCCGGTTACAGCCTACAGAAGCGTGCAATCCTAGCACACACGTCGTTCACTTCATTTCTCTCCGCCTCCGCTCTTCCAACGCTGCAATCTGGCGAGACTACAATTCGAAGAACAGTCTGCGCCTTGAGCAACAAAAGGGGGCCGAAAAGACTCGAAAAGCAAGGCTTTGTCACCAACGTAACTACCTTCACCAGCAAACAACAGAAAACACACTTCCAAGCTCTCTTAAACTAAACAAGCTTCTCGTTAAAAGCAAACTAACCATCCAACCGTTCAAGTGTCTCATGGGTGATGCGCGAACAGGCGAACAATGACAGGAGATGAGCTGACTCCGACGCACAAACACTGTCCTCGCCCTCGCTCCTCTGCCGGGACCACCGCAATGTGAAATTGATTCGAGTCCAGGCCACGGCCGCGGGCGCACTGCCGGCTCAGTGGCAGACGTTGCGCTGCAGCAGCTCGAGTCGCCGCTGCAGCGTCGCCCGCTGCTCCTCCAGTCGTCGCTTCTGCTTGTTGAGCATCTCCTCTTTGCTGCGCAGCATCAGGCAGTACTTGGCCGCTTCGCGGAGCACGGTGATTTTGGGCGCCTTGTCGTTGCCGGCTGTGTCGGGTACCAGACGGCGCAGGCTGTTGAGCGCTCCGCGCAGCAGGTCGCGCCGCATCCGCTCCATATTGTTGTGGTTGTTGCGCCGCTCCGGCGGCGCCTGGTCGTCATCGGAGGGCATGCGACACCGGTCGGAGCGGTACTTCATGGCGCCAGTGGTGCGCTTTCGCGCCTTGAGCGGCCGGTGCAGCAGCCTCTCCTGCAGCGCCTGCGAGTCGACGGGCGCGCGCCGCCGCGCGTGGTGCCGGCCCGTGCGCGCGTCGCTGTTGTTGTCGTCCTCTGCGGGAGGCAGAAACGACTGTTAGTGGAGGGCGGAGGAGGCGGCATAAAATACACAAATACACGTCCCCCAGACACCCGGTCAGACGGCCAGCCGTGCCGCCGCACAGAATGTGAGCGTACGAGCCAGACGGCGGCGTAAAAAGCCGGGCCCCGCCCTCCCACGCGCACATCTTTTTGCTGGTGGCCGCGGCGATGTGACGGAGAGCGCCGAGCGCGCGTCGGCCGCCGAGCAAAAACGCTACCGCTCTCACGGCCGGCCGGTGCCCGGGCGAGCGGCGCACCTCCATTCAGCGGTGGTGGCCGCTGTTACCACGCGCGTGCCACCCACACACGACTGCCGGCCAGACAGACGCCCCGCCGTCGCCGCAGAGCGCTATTTTGGTCGCGAGCGGCGCGACGGCTCTCTGACGCGGCTGGCCGGCGGTTCTCTCTGCTCTCTCACGGCTGGCAGCGGTCTCGAGCAGACGCTCCGTGTCGACGACCCGACGGTCGGCCGGTCGGCCAGACGGGCGCGCCGCCGTCACCGGGCGGAAGCGGCGCACGCGCACGGCCGGCACGGCAGCGTGCATCGATTGTCGACGACCGCGTGCGAGCGGCTACTACGCGCCGCCACGAGAGATCCCGCGTGGCATCGATCTCCCGCACACGAGGGCTCGCCGTGTTTTGAACGGTGACGGCGGCCAGACGGCGGAAGCTAATGCGAGTCGGGCAAAAAATCCACATCGCCTTCCGGCGCCCACTCGAGTGAGTGCGGCCGGCGGGCGCCAAACAGCCGGCCTTGAACTTGGCCGCGCGCGCGAGCGCCGAATGGGCGGCACGGAAGCGCGACGGCAATTACCCACGATCTCGCGCCGGCCGTAGTACTACATCGTTTGTTTTTGTCGTGCCGTCGGCTACGGCACGGCCACGGCAAAAAGTCGGCGATACTACGGCGACAGAAAAAAATTGGCCCACCCCGGGGGCTGGTGTGTAAATAGCCGGCCATCGGCAGCCCACACCTTTTTCATAGACGGATGACTGGGCGCCGGGGGTAAGGGGCGGGCTCTGTCAGGGGAGGACACGCCGCGACAGCCGGCTCCCAGACCACTGATGGACCCGGAGCGTTCCCAGGACTGCGCTGACGGCCGCTGAGGAGCGCAGTGACTCGCCCAGTCACGCGGAACGCCGGCAAGGACAAACAGCGCGCCGGCGGCGGACGTGCCGGCGCACAGGCGGCCAGTATGCGGCGCCGAGGGCGCAGCCGCCACAGTCTGTAGCCGCTAATGAGCTCTCGCGCGTCAACAGGTCCATAAGCGGGCGATTTTCGCGCGCGCGCCGCGCAGAGGGGAGCCGCTCTGACGCGTCTCCGCGCGGTTCGACCCGCCCGGAACCGGCAACGGTGTTTAAACCGCCGCCGTCTCTGCCCGGCCGGCGCGGCGCCGTGCACGGTACGCCCTCGCTGCCGGACCGGTCTCCGTGCCGGCCGGCGGTCAGCATGTTCCCGCCAAAACTCGGCGCAGCCCCGGCGACCGGACGACCGCCATTGGTCGAGACGGCGGCCAAGGTCAAGCTCGGCCGGCCGGCCGGCGAGTACAGCCCGCGGCCACGGCTGCCGCCGAGCCGGCCGGCCGGGATTTACAGAGAACTGAGCGGGCGGCCGACTGGCGACCGGCCCGATCGGCACGCGCCCACCGCTCCCCAGTCCCCACCCATTGATATCACCCGCACAGGAGCGCGACGGGATAAATTATACCCGTTAAATGAGATAAACGATGCGAAACTCACCTGAACTGGACTCTGACGGTGACGGAGACGGTGTGAGGATGCCGATGCAGTTGGTGGCCGAGTAGCTGTGATCGCCCGAGTAACTGCTGTCACCACTCGGCGAAGGGAGCGCCGGTTTGGACTCGGGCCGCAGGGGCGCGCGCGCCACCTTCACACTGAACTGATTGCGCTTCAGCAGACTGCGACCACTGCTCACCGCCGCGGCCGGCTTTTCGGGCACGGGAGAGAGTCTCCGCTCGATACTCTCCTCCTTGGGCACGCGCTGGATGAGGTCATCACTGTCCGTGAAATGCGACTCCGAATCGGTCTGCGGAGTGTCGGGCCGGCCGAAGCCCACATCGCTCTCGACACTGAGCGCCGGCAGCGGCGAGGTGCCCAGATCGGACATGTCCAGACGGTGGGCACTGCTGCTGCTCCACATGCAGTCACTGATCACTTTGTCCGTGTGCTCGACAATCACTTTATCCTGGGGCGCGGCCTTCTCGGCCATGTTGAAGATCTGGTTAATGTTGACGCAGCGCATCTCGTCCTGCTCTGGCTCACCGAGCTGGTCCTCGACGTCGGACCACTCGAGCAGAGGCAGCTGCGTGTGACACGGGATCATGCCGAGGCTGCTCAGGTGGGTCTCGGTCGGGCCGCACACGTCGCAGCCGTCGCCCGGCTTTCCGGTGCACATGTCGCCGGCGCCGTCCAGAATCGGGTAGAACGGGTACGGGTCGATGGCCGACAGATCCTCCACCTTCACCACCGTGTTCAGGTCGTCCATGCAGAAATCTTCACGAATGCTCCAGTCACCCATGATGTCCGATGTTAAGTTCATTACTGAAAAGGAGAACAAGACGTCATGGACTGAACTGAAATACAATTGATGAAATGAAGGAGTAATTTTCGTTTATAAGCAAAATAGGTTAAGAAAAATATATAAGTATTATTGATGCTTATAAAAATTTGAAGAAGAATGGAAGACAACAGTGTTTAAAATTTTTGAAGTATTTCGCTTCAAGTCTTCTGTCACGTGGCAGAACAGCCATGTAGCTGTCCTTAATAATAGAAAAAAATGCGAGAAAAGATAAGTTATTGATATATTTAGAATCTGGGTACTAATAATTTTTCACACACAAAAAAAAAACACAAGTGTCAACAAAAATTTAAAAACAGCAAAAAACTATTTTTGGAGAAACAAACGACGCTGTGCTTACCTTCAAAACAGCATAACCAGAAGAAACCACCGAACAACACCAAACACCACCCAACAAACAGTATGGAGTAAAATCACAATCGTATCCGCGAGCCACCGGTCTGCTGGAGAGCGAGCGCGCGCACGTCCACCACGCAGGAGCTCGCGAACTCGAGTGACGCGTCCGCTCGGAAACCGACGCAGCACACCCGAGCGCGGGCGCTTCTGCTGGCTTTTTGGCGGGACCGTCAGGTGGCAGCACCGTACGGCGACTACTCGCGGCCGGCCGCTGTTGCTACGGGCGGCCCTTACTATGGAGTACTATGGACCGGCGAGCGGCGAACGACGCGACGGCGGGAGGCGGGGGGCGGGAGACTCACCTGGCCTTTCAAACCGAGGCCAAACAGCCGAGTAATTATATTTCGTAATGAGGGAAATATGTTCCACTGTAGTACCTCCGACGACAAGCGAACTGCTGCAACGTATCATGTGTTATGTTTCTGCGAATGCCTGCAGCGGTAGTGGATCGATAAAGACCAAGCTGGCAAAACGTTACGGCTGATCATGCAACTTGTCGCCGGAAGGCCCTGCCCGATAATACCACGTGCCAATCTTGCTGGACGTAAACAATGTTTATCACGCTGCAGGTAGGCCGCGATTATGAGCCGGTCGAGGCCAAGTTGAATGACCTCAAAAATTTAGGTCAATTTCAACATACGCACGATGGCATCCATGAACTCAGGATCACTATAATGTGCGCGAATACCACGCCCGCGCCCCACTTCGGATTAAAGAAATCAATGATGATAGGAATTCCGTAATATGAAAAATGAAAGGCGGCACTTGACGGTTTGTTCGATTCATTGATATCTAATGGCAGCGCATGAAATAATTGCATGGATAACAAATACTTCATTGTTCCTGGAGAGCGACTCGCTCGGTTTATGACTTGACGACTGGAAATCGATCAGCCACAAACATTTAATCTCCAATCACCATTTTTAGTTTAAATGCTATTTGCATGTTGGAAAAATAAAGGCGGCTGCAATGATATGCCTGCAGCCACAGATAACAGTAGTACAGATAACAGTAGATAACAAACAGTAGTACTACTGTTATCTGTGCTGCAGCAAATTATCGACGGCACGTTGGGGTCTCAGACTTTATGGCTTCCCATATGATACTTTGAGTGGTAATGGGCGCATTCTGTTCACCAGCGAGACAGCCATCAATGAAGACTGCATAAGACACCAACGAGTTGATACAGAGACTTTGTTGCTAGGACTTAGCTGAGCTACAAGTTTCAACGATACGGCCAACTACGATCGTGACGTACACGTACACATAACGTAATAATAGCAAAAAAAAAAACGTATAGATTGTGTGTACCTAGAGCTAGATGTGTTAAGTCAAAGTTAATACGCGGAAAAGCAGAACAATACCTAAATAAATCAAAATTATATGGTAATCATTTAAGAAGCGTTATATGCACACTTACTCACATTGGCAGCCAGAAAAAGTTGTCAGCATTTCTATATAGTAAAAGTGCTCTTGGTGGTCTTTGAGTTCGGAAACGATCTGTAAAGTAAAAAATGATCTCAGTTAGTTTCAGCTGAGCATTGCTAAATGCTAATTGTTTACCGCACTGTCATGAATGTCTGTCGGATCATTGAAAATACAAAAAAAAAAAACACTTCCTGCTCATTGGTATTTTGTCGATTTCACTCAGTTCGATTTACTTTTAAAACTTTTTTTTATAGCTATGCAATTGAAACATCAAAATTAGGTAGGTACATAGTGATTTATTTGGTGGGATAATCCTAAAATAAGCATTAGTTTGCTTGGTCTTCAAACTGCCTCGCAGACAATAAAACCACAACAACATTTTTGTTCATCCCAAATAAAGATACTTCGAGAAGTAAACTGCAAAAAATAATGTCTGTACTCTGGCAGTAGAGCGTAACGCCAGCAATTTGTCTTCTGTGTGGAATTGAATTGCTCTGTGAAATGCGTTAGACACTGAAGTCACATTGTTCCTGCTTCCTCTGATTGGCGTGGCTGCCGATACGAGACTATCGTGCCGGTTATCCCACTAAAACGTCTGATACCATCTAATCGTTCCCAGTCTACTCTAGCCGCCGTGTCTGAGCCGCCAAACGATCGCCTAATCATTGCATAATTGTGACGTCATCAGTCCCTGCGGGCCGAGCTCCCTAATCGGATCTGCGCCCGGCTCTCGGCTCGGCGGGTGTATGGAGCTGAGCCAGCTCCTCCGGGCGGCTGCGGCCGCTCAGCCGGCCGCGCCGTGCCCGGCGTGCACTGATAACTGGGCGGCTCGTCCGGTCTACAGCTCTCCTGCCGAGCGGTCGAATGACAAACGACGTGACCGGCCAGTGGGGCAATCACAGCACCCGGCGGGGGCCCGGACATCCGCCCCGCCGCACACTGACTCGGACCTCTCCGCCCGGCCCCCGTCCGTGCACCCCACCCCCTCCCCCCTGCAGCCTTCCCCGGAGTCAATCACATCACATCCCACCCTGTTTTGGTGCTGGGCAGCCACACCGTCCAGTGACGCACTACAGGGCCGAAAGGAGTCACCATTACGGGCCCCGCGCCGGCCGAGGGGCGCTTAGCTGACGTTTACCGCCGCTCGTCGAACTAACTGTCTCACGGTCTAATTAAACGCTCAGTTAACGCCGCTCCTGTATTTATTGTCGGTAGGGGAGGCTGTCGAGAGAGTAAGACGCGAGCACGGGGGAGGAATGATCAGAATGTGTTTAAATAAAATTGCCTCTCCTTTGGTGCGAGCAAATTTCCCCTCGCCAAATTAAATACCTCGATGAAGGCCGAAAAACAATGAAATTGTATGTACATTTAGATGATGGCCAGAAATTGCAATGGAATCCAAGCGTTTTGGAATGCTCAAGGAGATAAAAACGAATAGTCGCGGATGTGGCTATAGGAATCCTGACACGTTAAGATGTTTTGCGTGTAGCTCGACTCAACTTGTTAATTCTTGCGAGAAAAAATGGATGGCAATATCGTAATGTAATAAACCGAATGCATTTTTTTTTCTGGGATCTCGAGTTTTAACTTATGCTACTTATTAGTTTTTTTCGCTGCCATTGTTTTTATACTGATTTCTTGTAAAAGATATTGAGCAAGTGTGATTTTAGGATCAGCCCGCAGAGCGCGCGCATCCGTTCAAGAACCAGAAATACACAAGTCAAAAAAAACAACAACAACAGAAAAGGCTCTGGAACTTCGGAAATTAATTAACATTCAACTTCTCCCTATGCCATTATGCCATTTTATTTTTCACTATCCAATATGGCGTGTAAACAAGAGTGAGATCGAAGTGCATTGATGTACTCTTCCAATCGGGGAGTTGCAAGATGCTCCCTATCTAGCGACGCAAGAAAACTGCCGACTTCAATCGACACACTGAAGATAAACAAGTCCTAGACTGCGAATCAACGCAACTAAATTTGCTTATCATCCAGTCATTACCCGTAATGAATGACGAGCACTTTCCAAGAGCATATTCTTTGTTTGTGAATGTCTGATCCTGCTATCTTCAGCCAACCGTGACGGCAGAGTAGTTTAACCAAGGCATTAGCACGTTCGAGCACATACGCTGGACTGAATGGTGCAACCGTTTGTTGACATCGTCGGATTGTGTACTGTCAGCCCACGAGGATTTGCGCCGGTACGATTTATCAAATTCTGAGCAACCCTTCGTGCTTCAGCTGGATGTTCAAACAGTAATCAGCCTGATAACATAGCCAATTGCTACATATGATGTGCCCCTTCATAAAATTCTTGAGATTAATTAAGCGTTCTTTCGAAGTTTTCTTTCAATTGCTTTTTATGGCTGTAGTCCGTTAACGATATCAATGAAAAAAAAAAAAACAGTGAAATTTTCCAAATTTCGTCACACTATGTCTCCTTTAGATTAAAAAAAAAGATAATGATAATAAGGAAAGGCTCATTTTCATATAGGATCAGCCTTAGCCGTTCACCAAATCATATCGTATAAAGCACTCAATCTCATTTCGTTCCCTAATCGCTTGGTGTTCTTAATTTTCCTAATTAACTAGCCAACTTGCTCAGCCGAAAACTATTGGTGCAGGCTAGATGACAATTGTCTTCATAGCTTCTGAAATGTATCTGCAATAATGTCGACAAGGGACCGTGATAAATGAAATCGTACACCCACATCACACGACATATCACGAAAGCTGACTTTTTCATCTGAAGTGCAGCTTTGTTAAAACAAAGGCTTCAGTTAGAAGTCAGTGGGCCACCTGGCCAAGGATCCAGCTCTCCCATGGAAATTTCTGCAAACGAACATGACTGACACATAGTTGACATTTCACAAACTTGAAGAAACTGCATATATCAGTTATATAAGCAGTTGCTAGAGAAACAACAGCTGCACCAGAACCTGACAATGTGCAAACGAGACAAAAACAAAAAGTGCACTAACGGGCCAATTGTACCTCATTCCCGCAATCACAGGACTGTACTGGGCCTATTGCCTTGCAAAAGTATAGTGAAGTACCTTTATCTTTCAATGATCGGACCTTCGGCAGATGCGCCACCATGTCTGCAGTCCCCAGAGAAGAAGCAAGCTTTTCAAGCGAGCTGAAAGTCCAGTCAGTCCAAACAAAAGTTGACCTTCCTCCACCACAGAGAGGAAGAGGGAGAGGAAGTAGAGGAGAAGGACTAGGAAGAGGAATAAGAGAAGTCCTCAGTGGCCACATTCCTCGTGTCTCTCGGGCGTCTCGGTCGGAGCTGCGCCGCCGGCTGGCCGGCGCAGCGTCAGCGGAGGGGAACGTGGCGTCACCAGTGAACGGAGAGGCAATTAGAGCGGCGACGCCGGCGGCAGCAGCGCGCCTGGAACGCCAAGGCGCCCGCACAGGCACGGCTCGAGATGACGCGCTTACCTGTAAACAGCCAGCGCCCGCGATACAGTCACGGCAGGAATCGTCACGACGTTCATCGGCGCCACCGTCAGCAGATCCCACAGTTGGCAGTTTCCATCGCCACGGTCACAGTCGCACCCGGTGTTACCACGGCCTCCATCGTTGAGCCAGCGTTACCACAGACTCCAACGTTTCCATTGTCAAATCGCAGCATCCTCCATGGTCAAATCGCTGCCATCTCCATCGTCACAGACCCCATCGTCACCACCGCCTCTGAGTCTTCGGTCATCAGCGCCGTCACAGCCACCGCCGCCGTTGCCTCACTTTGTGAAATAACGGCGCCGAACAGCAATGCCGACCGCCGAGACTGGTTTGATGGCAGCATAATGTGCGGCGAGTTTGATAGTTATTGGCCCGGAAACGTTTTGGAAGATGTGCTGAATATTCATTGTCGGTTCATTGGGTCAGTCGGCGGCCTCGACGCGGCCAAACTGGAAAGTGGCCGGCAATAAAGACGACTCGTCGCCAGGGCCTGCGCGGTTCCATGAAAGCTCGAGCGGATGGATATTGCCATCCCAAATTCTGGCGGGTATGAATCACTCGTGCGGCGGCGCAGAGCGTCGAAAATTGCCCGAGAAACAGGGAAATAGCATCATAAAACCAGACACACTAAATAAATAGCAGTCGACCGGCAATTAATCGAGCGGTGAGGCAACTACACAAACTACGACAGCCCCAGAAACCGGTCTCTAAGTGGGTCCTCAATAAATAGTAAACAAAGAAAAGTTTCTAAATGGACACTTGATATCCAAATAAATAGGTGATTGTTAATAAAACTAATTTTATTACCCACCAAAAATGCATTATCTGAGTTCACGTTTCAGATAAAAACATTCACATGAGGCAACAAAGAATAATCCAAAAGATGTGTTAAACACATAAGACTATAACGAGCTTCAGTAAATTTTGGTAAATAATATTAAACGGTCTGCAATGCCAATATGTTGGCTGCAAGTTCATTTATTTCTCAGGGGACCAAATAATATTTCGGACATCGGGTTCTAATTCAAGGGTTTCCAAGGCTTTCTCCTAAGGCCGCACGGCCCCCTCCCCGTAATAAATCCTTCCCAAAGCCTCCCCTCCCTTCGCCTGTTGAACCCGGCGGCTCCCGCGGCGGCGGCGACAGACTGCACTATCACCGGTCCGATCAGCGGTGACCCAGGCCGTCATCGGCGACCCCCGGCCGGCCAGGGGCGACCCCCGCCGGGTCAGCCATTCAGCCGGCGGGCGGGCCGGCGGAAGTGATCACAGGGGACGGCTCCGACACATGGGTGACAGACAGCCCAGCCGGGGACGCCGGGGATGCCGCGGGGACGCTGGACCCAGCGGGACGCCCAGCGTAAAGAAGTGAAAGCAGAGGGAGCCGCCAAAAGGGCGTCTCAGAGGGCAGGTTTCGACTTGCGTCCCAATCAGGACCGACGAGAACGCAAAGAAATCAAAAATGGAGGCATCGAATATTTCGTATCGCAGCGCGCTAGTGGAAGATGTGCGCACCGGGGGCTGGTGGAGATGCAGTGATGCATCTCTCACAAATCGGTCGAAAACAATGGGACAAAACAGAGTTCCCAACACTTGTCACTGACCAATTCTCGGTCGGTAGCTCTCGGCACCTAGCATCTGCAGTAACTGCTGGTCATCGTTGGCGCTCTCAGAGTCCGTGCATACTACTTTCCCCATGTGCATGCATGCGCCGAACAGTGTATGTTCTGAACTGTGTCGAACAGTGTTATTACGCATACAAAGTTTGGATTAAACTGTACATTTTCACAGTAGCGGCGGAACACCTTCAATTAAGGGGGGGACTGCCGACTTTTGGTCCCATACTTTCCATGCAACGCCCATAGGGCTAATGGCAAAATGGCAAAATCAAGGGGGGGGCACGGTGCCCCGGTGTCCCCCCCCCGTTCCACCGCCTATGCATTTTTAGGCACCAAACCGCTATTCGTTCGTCCCCATGTGCAGGCCAGCTCCGCGTCCCGCTCATTAGGCCGGCTGTGACCCAGCGATGGAGCGTCCCTCTACGACCGCCGGGACGCCGGGACGCCGACCCCACCCCTGATGGTGCCCCGCTCGGGTCACCCCTCGGCTAAGCCCCCCCCCCCCGACACCCCTGATGAGACGACCGCTGGCCTCGACCAGCGACCGGGCAGGGCCGGAATTAGTGGGCCCACTGGCGTAATTAGCGCCGATAAGGAATTCGTTTTCTTGGCCTTCTCAGATTCAAAATATCCCCGTAATCTCCTGCTAGCGATTAGAGGGAAAATGGTGAGGGCACTTTGAATACTAACGGACTAGCGTGGTGCTTGTTTATGAGAACGAGCGGAGACACAAATTTCGTCTTATTAATTAAGCAATGAGCATGCCACAGCTCAAAGCAGTGAACGTTGAAACGACTATGTAAGACGTAGAAAATTTAAAAATCTCTTCAGCTTAGGCTAATTTTCTCATTAAAATTACTTGCCTATTAGAACACAAGCGTCACTTTCTGAAAATCATTCGATAAGGCTCCAATGGTTAATTAATTTAAAGACACCAAAGCTATTCTTAGTTCTTACCTTGCGACACCACACTGCTAATCTTAAAATTATGAAATTATTAGTATGCACACAGCTCAGGCTTCATAAACAATACTCATATACATAAAGTCGACTACAAACATAAATCGTTATTCGCTGAATATTCAAAATATTATGCATAAAAGAAAAAAAGTAAAATAATGCGACAAATGCTTCACATTAGAAAACTAAAAATTATGCAAAAAAGCGAAAAGAAAACTCACAATAGAAATATGTACTGAGGAAACCTGACACCAACAATGCACAGCCCTTTCAACAGCGATACGGGGCATTTTGGGAGCAGCACACACGGCTCCAGTAGTGCTTATTGCTAGTGAAAGTGGAGTGCAGCTGAAAATAAATTACGCTTACTCAGCGCATGGGAACAGTTAGATTCAACACACCCCAAACATCAATCTAAGCGCCAATGCAGTGAATGGGCGCTGCAAGCTGCTAACTTTCCAGCCTCATTCGGCAACAGCTTACGAAATTAACAGGCGACATATGCAGTGGCAGTGAACGCAAACGCACACATTCCGGTGTAAATATTTGGCCCCGGAAACACACATTTACTACAAGGCACGAAAACATTGCAGTCAAGGGCAGGGAATATTCTGCTGGTTGCAAATGGATTACCCTATGTGCCGGACAGGAATAATATTTCAAGGGGATTTATGTTGGTCGGAGCAGCCGCGGCGTTTGTATGTTTTGCAAAGTGATTCAGCTCGAGGAGAGTGAAAAAGATCACCTCGGTAAATCCGACGATACGCAAATGTGAGAACATGATAGGCATAGGTGAACAAAAAAGTTGTTGATAAAATTAGTAAATATGCAAGCAATAGCAAGGATATTTAACACATTAATAAAATGACGATTCAGTAGCACTCAGCCTAAAAAATGCGTCAAATGTAGCAAACAGGGAAACCACAGCACAGTCTCAGACGAGCCCGAGCGCTGCAACGTGTCTGTGCGTTGTATGCTGTTTTAGCATGGCTGCAAGAATTGGGATGCTTTTGACATGGTAATAATGAACTTTGTTAGAAGATATGTGTGCGCATTGAAATCATTGCCGTCCTTTTTTGGTGAAGTTCTTTTTTTGATGATGTGTTTGTTACCAAATTTGCGATTTTAGAGCAATTTAGGCACTTGCATTATTCGGGCAGTGCAGGCTTGAAAATACATTTTCCAACAGGACAGACCTCTTCAAAAAGCACCCTGCTATCGTTTTCTGCTGGCATTGGCACTGAAAGGCGAGTATCCGAGACACTTTGTGTCTGTGAAGGCGGTAACATGAAGGACCAAACCGTATGCGTGGCCATTTCCAGACAGAATGGAAGCGAGAAGAAAAAAATCCGATGCCGTAAGTTTCTCACGGTCAGCCATTCAAACTGAAAAAGCTGAAGTTGGCAAGCAGGAGAGAACGCAGGCGTTAACGATGCATCATCAATTCAGTGCCGAGTGCCGCACTCAAAGGACGGTGACTCGCCGCGACAGAGACATTTGTGGCGCGGTGGAGTCTGTGCTGGCGAAGCTAAGAGTTGAGCTCTAGATAAAGGCAGAGTGGTATAGAAAGCAGCGTTGATGAAGAGGCCAACGTGCATTGAAGTATCTTGCTGCAAGCTTCTTAAGCTGTGGAACATTTTTGCATAGTTGCTAACCAGCAAAATTGACAAATATTTAGGAAAATGGAGCCTTTTGACGGTTTTTGAGCAGACGCTCCTTAATGATGAATCTGACAAGGATACTAGAATATTTTGTTTAAACTGACAGCACTATTTAATATAAAACATAACGACTTTCATTCCAAGCAATCAGATGCGCCGTTATTACTTCCAAACCTAAACAAAACAAATCCAGCCGGCTGTCAAACTCGGATCACAAACCACAAGCGCTGCAGTCTTTCCTATCCATGATCCCCCCCCCCCACAGCGAGACGGATCATGATGGGCACCCGTGCCAGGGTGATGGGGGCGGTATCGCTCCTCCCCCTTCCACCGGAACCGGCGGGACGCGCGAGCACGCGACCACGAGCCAACGCTTCCGGCGGCGCGGGGCACCGGATATTTCATGTGATTGTAATGGGTTTACGGTGTCGGCGGGGCGGGGCAGCTTCCTCAGAGCACCCAGTCCGCCGGGAGGGGAGAGAGGGGAGAGAGGACCGACTTTTGCAGGAAAATAGAATTGTTAATTAGTTGCTGGAGTGCACGCAAATTTCATGCTAATGAGAAACTGCTGTAGAGTTGGGCTACAAAACAGTTTCCATTCATGATTTTGAGCTGTTGGAAACTGCAAGCAGAATGTGTTTTACATAAGCATTTAATTGTCAGACCTACTGACTGCGGTCGAGACATTCCTGAGTGATAAAGGTCATTGACAATGTCATCAATGTCCCGTAGCTCAGTTGGTAGAGCATCGGACTCCCGGTAGTGAGAGCCCGGGTTCGAGACGCTCCGGCGCTCGATATATGAGACTCCTGACGGGGATGGCCTGCGGTTGGTGGGAGCAGCCGCAGTCAGTTGAAGTCAGTTGAGTGGGGCAGGCCGTGTCCGGCTTTGAAGGGCACGTTAAACTTTGGCATCTAAATTCTCCCGTTACCCGGAATTGCGCGATCGGACGGTAGGGGTCGGGGTCTACGCAACAAGCTCTGCTTAGCGTGGACTCCGGCTCTGTCAATCCGTCCATTCAAACATTCGAGCTAAATTTATTTTAAAAAAAATGACATGTCGCCCAGCGGAGACCCTCCAGTCGGCGACAGACATTGCATAACGGTGATGAATGGCCCCGTCGGCCCAGACGCGGTTACGAAACACTGGCCTGATACCGTGCCAGAATCCGAGTCAACGAGCAGCCGGGCTACCCCGCCCCGCCCCGCCCCCAGTCCCCGGTCCCCACTGCGCTGCCTGTCCGCCGCCCGAGCTCCAGCGCTCGCGGTGCTGTTTAGGTCTCCCCGCGGCCCCCACAACACTTGTCACCGTGACGCCCGTCGCGGCTAGCCTTGAGCGCACCTATTCATCGGCCGGGGATCCATCATCCACCGACGAATCGCTCGATGCGTCGCGGTATGCTAATATACCGTCGACACACGGCCGGCTCCAAAAATAAAGCACCGGTAGCGATCAGCAGGGGCGGCGGGTGCGAAGCGGTGCCACCGAACGCAAACAGGACACCAGCTACCCGCCGGAGCGCAGTAACTGTCCTCTAAATTGTACTCACCTCGTAAATGGCCGTGTTATCGCCGAGTAAATCAGGGAGCTATGGAGAGCGCGGCGTTCATGAATCAAATCTCAAGCAGGCGTGAAATGATCAACGGAGAATCCTCTCTGCCGAACGCCTTCCGCCGACACGCGCACACTGATTGATGTCCGACAATCAACAACGTGAGAGTTCAGCAAAAACAACACACTCGGCACCGAGCGCCTGGAACAGAGGCTACGCGAGCGCAGCCCGCTGATTGGCTGAGGCGGCGCCCCCGGCGACACGACCGGTCAGCTGACCTCGCTCGGACCGCCGCCTAGCAACAGAGCCGAGCCAGCCGCCCGGGCCGCGCTGCAAATAGGGTACGGTTTTTCTCGAACACGATAAGACTGTTGTGCGTTGGAGTCAAGTACGGTCGCGCTTACTTGACCCGTAAAAAGTACGCGCGCCCCGCTTGACGTTTGCGCTCGGAGACCTCAAACGTTCACAGTCCGGCGTGAAGTTGTTTTTCCCGTCCGCGATTGCGCTGACAGCTTGTCTTAGTGACGTCACACATAGATCTAGTCTGATGGTATCGGAGCTCCCAAATTCCTGAGTGTGGACGACTACGCGCCAGGGACGCCAGGACACACCGCTCGGGACAGGAACGGACACCGTGGTCACGTCCGAAGCGATAAGTTGATTAGTTTCTGTGCCACGAAAGCTTTTCCAAGTCGGTCGTTTACAATGGAGCCAGTCTATAGGACCGTTGGCGGTTCCAAGAATAGAATAATTTTACCAGCGCTAGACTCGAAGAGACAAGAGAGGCATATGCTAACAATTAACATTCATTTCGTTTGGGCTCAGTTCGCCGCAAAAATCAAAACTGAAATTAGAAATGAAATAAAAAGGACGGTGGTGAAAGTTAACTGATCAAATTCAATGGCTAATTTAGGAATTGCACGATGCATATTGTAATGAATGCTTCATGTTATACCTAAATCTTATATCAGTAAGGAGAAACAGCTTTAACTTAAACCGAACCTCACTTGTCTTGATATGATTTATACCTAACAAAAGAAAGCCAAATCAGTACCGAAGAAGTCAGATTTTTTATTGGTTGGCATTTAATTTGGCCGACTTCCTCACAATTACGGACGTATGACGACCTCTTAAAAAAACTTTCCAATTTAATTTCCATCATTTTGGTGCATCTGGATTAGATTACACTTGTAGATTCAGGATTAGTGCATCTGATTGCATGCTAATCAGTCAAGCCATGTCAAAATCCCGAAACTGAATTTCCTCGGATGTAGTTATAGGCACCTCAAAGGCAGGATAACATTCTTTATGCTTATTTCTGCTCATAAATTGCTAATGGTAAACTACAGTCAGTAGACTTTCAGGTTCATATTGTTGTTCGTCACTCTTACGAAGTCAAACGAGACGTTCGTTCACTTCTATCGGTCATCGCTTTGTCTTTGGTCAGCCCCGAACCCTGCAGGGAGAGAGAGCGCATCGGGCATTTCAGTCCGACTCTTGAGATAGGTCTATACAGTCCAAATAAACACCACTGTCCGGTCAGAGGGTGGCAGGTATCCAAGAAACACCCCAGACCACCGAGGGGGGGGGGGGGGCGGTGAGGGGGGGGGGCGTTTAGGGGGTGGCTTTGTCGGCGCCATCGGGTGGGTCGTTTGAAAGTGACCGCCGGATTTGGGGACCGTCCGATGAGAACCAGTATACACTCGCATATACAGTATACGAACATTTGGCTGGCCGGTCACTGACAGAACTGGACGGGGGTGGACTAAGTAAACAGCGATGGTGAGAACCAGCCGACTGGGGGGGGGGGGGGGCGTCACATGAGCGGAAGTGCTGACACATGTCAGGAGGTGCCATGGTAACGCTAGGACCTATCGCGCGTCGTCGTGCTGAATCTGTTGGAGAGCATGGTGGTTTATGTAGCCGATCTATGAAATTCCTGGAGGAGTTTGACGTTCAATAAACATGAGGAAAACTGCCGAGATTTCGGATTTTTTTAAGACCTGCATTACCATCATTGGTCACTGCTTATTTGGCAGATGCGGCTTCCATGCGGATCCCAAACCCTGCCGCGCCCTGGTTTACCGTTAGGTATCGTCCACTCGACCGTTCCCGTTATTTTCCCCGGGTGAAACTGATCTGTGCATTTTCGGATGAATATTATTTGATTTAGATAATACTATTTTGCATATTCAATAGGAAATTGGATGAAACTGTTAAGCACTTAATTAAGTGCCGAAATATGCATTCAAGTTCATTCAATTTATGCACATAAATCAGGCATGAAAAATAAAAGAATCACTCATCCTCTTGAAGTTGATCAGGCCGTGTTCCGCCAAAATAAGAAACATAACAGTTAACACCATTCAATCAGTAGCCATACGCTCAGCTTTCTATGTCGTAATTTTCAACACTGACGTAACGTCAGTACCAGTAATTTTGGGTGCGCCCGTGTCGGCCTCTCACTGCGCCAGAGGGGCGGGGGGGGGACGGGACCAGTGTGCCCCCTGACCCGCGACCGGACCATCGAGCCACATCGATGGCACGCCCCAGACGAGCTCCAGACATGTTTGGTAGGTACATTCTCAGACGACCGGCCCCAGACAGGCGACGGTCCGCTGCGTACATACGTATGCATGTATGTGGCGTAACGCTCGGCCGGCACGACGCGGCCTTGAGGAGGCCTGATCTGGCCGGTCCTTGGGTGCGCACACTGGCTCATGGGCAGCCAGCGATCTGCCCCTGTACATCCGGTGTCAGATGCAAATATTTGGCCATACTCAGCGGACCAGGTCCGAGGTATTCGCGGGGGACCGGTGCCTGAGATTGGACAGTTTCAGACGAGAAGCGTCAATGGAACATTTCGATGACATGGGGTGGAGAAGCGGCCGATGTGATTTGTGTTTTCCATAGATCGGTGGGCTTTGTGGGAGTCCTGGTGATCTTTTGCTCGTAGGCTAATGTCATATTGTTCACAAGAACAATGCTACAACCAGGGCCATACACAGAGATGCGGTGGTTTTCGAGGATAAACAAGGCTGTTTTCTGAATTTTGCAGTTGGGGCAATGGTTTCATCTGTAGTAGGCCAAACCACCCTGGGATCGAGCAGAAGGTGGTGTCGGTAATATTAATAGAAATCGAGGCTAGTTATGTAAACCAAGTATTACAGGATGAGGGAGGTCTGCTTCAGAAAATGAAACAGACATGAAGTGTCTGGCTGGATGGCATTCCAATATTTATATGGCGCTTTAAACTATGATAATTTTCTGAAACATTGACACGAACAATTCAGCATTCTTGTGGTAGAAGGAAAAAAAGGAATGTGTGCAAGAAAAGTATGAAAGCGAGAACTGACCAATCCGTCGCACTTGAATGCAGGAAACAAAAATAAAAAAGTTAAAAATTACAATGTCTTCGTTACATGAACACTCAAATATTTCGTTTCTTTGTTCTAAAAGTTTCGCATATTACACGTGAGCACTGAGCATATTTGTTTATTTTTCATAAATGCTCCAATTTGGCGGTCAAAGTTACTGAATGATTCAATGCCAATCGTTAGAACCTAAAAATTGAGTCAGTTATTTTCCTGATTATATATACATACCTGACTTTTGACTGTTGTTAAAGCCTATTCCTAATCTCGCCTATCAGTCATTAACACGGATATTTGTCTGCAGCTTTTCCCAATAATGTAATGCCCAGCATTTCAGCAGCAGTATCTAAATATGTTTGAAATGTTCTAAGTGACTGCTCTCTATTGTCTGATTACATCACACGCTCTCCTGTCAGTCTTCCAAACTCGCCTGGATTTTCGCCGGGCGTCGGGAAAATACTCCACGCGCATTCCGCAGTCAGTAATTGGTGGTTTTATCTCCGGCCACCTAATCGTTGACCGGTCGGCGTTTATGGCGTCAAATCGGCCAGCGATATCGTCCTCTTGAGCGCGGCAGCTCGAGCCGGCCGTGTAATTTAGTGCCGGGAATCAAACGATGTTAGGCCGCTCGGTACGCGGTCCATGGTCCGTGAATGGCATGGGGAGGGCTCGGGAATAGCCTGAGTGTCTGGAGTGCTTCGTCAGGGACTTGCGACGTGACCGGTCACATTGATATCCCTCATCCACATTCCACAATGAATCTTTTTTTTTTTGGCGCCCTTCAAGTTGTCCTATTTCAATGACAACAGCAAACAATTGAGACATGCCAAAATAATTTCATGTGGCTATATAGAATCCGTTCACATTTCGGGTACCAAAGCCCACAATCAAATACTTGTAGATGATCGAACACTTGACGATTTTTCTTTGAATCTGTATTCTTTGCCAGGAATGTTACAAGCCGCCCGTAAACACTTCTGCTCCAAGTGCGTACTCCATTTGTCGTGGCCTCTGTGTACCGAGGTCATCCACTCTCAGATCGCACCTTCCGGGGTGCCAGTAGCCGCCGTGACCCGGTCAAAGTCGACGGCCAGAGCGGGCGCGCCTTGAGCAGGTGTCCTTCGACCGAGTCCATGGTGGCGCTGCGTCCTATCTGAGCTGTCAAACAGTTTACGGGGGATAGGCGCGACAAAACTGTGTCTGGTCAGCTCCAAGGGGGGGGGCATGGGGGAGGGGAGTATGGGGGGCATGGGGGGAGCATGAGGGGTCACGGCCGCGCTATAGCCGGAAATGCATGGTGGATACATAATCTTACATCACGGATGTGTTCAAGGTCTGCATGACGCGTAGTCATAGTTATGAAATTGTGGTACATACCTATATGTGTTGTATTTGTGAACTTGCAGCTTGACGTCATATTTTGCAAATATATCTTCTGGAGCATACTTTATCTGATCGTAAACGAGCGTCAAATTATCATAGCATAGACATCGGTATACATAAGTCTATGGCCGTTGGTCATAGTCAACTTGGGCACACTGAAAACAATTTAACCCAAGGCTGGCGAGTAAACCGGTGTTTTACGGGTACCCCTATCCGCAACCATGTTAACCACCCTCCCAGGAGTAGTGCTAGGTCCCAATGCGGTGTAGTCGTACTTGCTCTGAGCGGATATAACCGCTGTCAGCGAACAAGTCCGCTGAGAGCAGGGACGACTACACTGCAATGGGACCTTACTGTACTCCTGGGAGGGTGGTTAAAAATGGTTGCGGATAGGGGTACCCGCAAAACATCGGTTTACTCGCGTGCCTTGGGTTAAATTGTTTTCAGTGCAAGAGCCCGGTGGAGATCAGACACTGGTAACTATGTATATAGCAGGGGAGACTAAGGGGAGTGTCCACCCACCCTCATCCGTCCACCGTCACAGCCGTCACGGGCACGACGTCAGCCGTCATATTGACGCCCGCCGAGACCCACGCGACTCAAAATAAATACCGGGTCCGAATCGGCGCCGTTCCGAAAATAAAACACGCCGCACGGACGATAATAACAGGCGACTCGTCGAGCAAATGGGACGGCGGGTGACGCCGCTGACGCGACTGCGAGAGACGCCACTCGGCGACCGACAGCTCGGTCCGGTAATGATACGGCACGTGCGACGGTCTCGTCACAGCCACGTCGCGGTCGTCGCGGCGGCCGGTAGCGCGCCGTCATGCGGTCCAGGCTGCGGCAACAGCGGCCGGAACCGAGAGCAGTGATTAGAGGTGGCCCGGTCGCTGGGGGAGGGCCGGGTCAGGGGAGGGCCGACCGGGCGGGACGCCCTGCTTTGTGCCGCAGATGACCGTCAGTAGTGCACTGTATTTTTGCCAGTAGAGCACTGTATTTTTCTGATCAATCTCCGTCGGATGGTGATTACAGAAGCCAGCTGCCGGGGGCACAGGCAGGTTCCGCAGGTTTCGCATCTCCCACCGTCATTACCTAAGGCCGCCGCCACCTCCACCGCCGTCGACTTTACGTCGCCGCCGCCGCCGCCGTTACCGTCATCCGTCGCTGCCGTCGTGGGCGTCGATGACACGTCGGGAACGACGCAGCTCACCTTTGTCGGCCTGAGCTTTGTGCCGGCTGCCAGAGGCGCAGTCCTCCCCTCCCCCAACCCTCCAGACCGACTGGCGACCCGACAAAGGCCGATGTCGTCACAGGTATTCGTGGAAGCCGAGTCTGGCCGAGACTCTGGTTCCCATGGCTGAGCCCACGAGCGGACACATGGAGAGAGAGGGTTAGACAGCAAATATCCAGGAAAAAAGACAGCTGCCGTCTGCTGACTGACAATAGCAGCCTGTGCGGCTGTCCGTTTCACGACAAAGGCGTTTGAGATTCAGGAGTGTTCCTGCCCGCGTCCCCGACAGTCGCGTTCACATTCGAGGCATCTCTTCTCCGGCTTTGGGATATGTTCGATTCTCTTCCCGTATTTTATCGTGACCTATCATGACTTTGGTATTGAATCATATCCGGACGTAAGCATTTACTTCGCTCGAAACTATGCATAATAAAAGGGTAAAAAATACTAGCACAAAAAAAAACAAGCGAAGGCTTCTCAGTATTCCTGTAAGGCTACATCAGATCAAGCTTTAAATCGTCCTATCTTGAAAGAATGAAAAATTGTTCTTCGTAACCAGGCAACAAACGTTGGGTCGTTATGATATTCATGCACTCTTTCACATAGCCACGTTTTATGCAGCTTTGCCAGTTAAGCCCGAGCAGGCAAGTTTTAAACACCGCTTCCTGAAAGCTGCAGCCCTGCGCCGGGGAAGTCACCTTGCTCCGTGTCCGTTATGAAATATTAAAGTGGGGCTGCTTGATGTATGTGGTCGGTCCATCAATAGCGCTCGGCAAAGTTGCCAGAGTTTCAATAAGCCAGGCGAAAACACGCCGCCGTTTTGCTAACTCAGGCAGCTGCGTGGCTGCCTTGGCGGCGACAGAGAGCAAAATAAACGATTTATTTTTATCGGATGGTATGGTGGGGAAGGTCGGAAAATTCGAAGCAATCGAGTCGTTTATTATGGAGGGAAGATACCACTGTTCGATTCCAGGAATCGGATTTGCAGAGCAAACCAAAAGAAAACAGTGCGAAATGTTGTTTGGATATAAGGCAAAAACTGCATTGCTTTTGAACGGATAGTGAAAATGAAGAGTGCTTCGGTGTGATGAATTTTACAGATACGGTGTAGTTAAATTAGATTATACGAGCATATTAATAAAGTTAATGCTTATTAGCTCTCCGCCCGCAATGACTGAAACGGGGCTGATGTGGTTTACTTACAAAAAAAAAAACGAAATCGATACTGACGAAATAATACAAAGACATGTTAACAAATTCATATCCGTACAAAACCTAATCAAACATTAAATATAAATAAGTGATATGAGTAGATGGATATCCTCGCTTTTCTTGCCAAACCCCGCTGCTATACCTAAGAAGTTATTGTTTAAGTTGTAAACAACCTTGCTGATGTCCAACAAACGCCTTAGAATACACTCCAATTCAGCTGTTTGATCCGACTTGTCGCTGACCTTAAGCTAAAAGTTTTCCGACTGTCCGCGCTGTCACTCCGGCTTGTTTTTGTTTTCGTCTCTGTGAAGGCAGCCGCCTAGTTACACGAATAGCTGGTCGGAGAGCTTGTTGTGGGCTTAAAAAGCCGCCCAGTGCCGCGACGGACGCCACTCTAAAAGTTTCTAGCTGCCAACTTCCGTTGAAACAATGTCGCTCGATGGCTCGCAGACGGTTTTGACAGCGGTGCGACGCGACCGGCATGTTTTCGTCGGCCAAACGCAGTCCAGCCGCTTTGTGTCCAAACGACGAATGCGAGCAGAAAATTGGATATGCTGGATGGGTTCCTGACGGGCCCCAGAAGACATCGTGAGCGTCACAGGCAGGCAACGGACGGAGGTCTGACACTGGCATATTTGTATTAACAATGGAATTGTATGGCTGGCTCTGATTCAATACAAAACTTCAATTACACATTTGTCCGTTTTCCATGGGCACCTGTGATCCAGATAAGTAAAATTGGAGTAGCTAATCCAATATGATTAGACACTATATGAAACTGAAAATAAAGGACTGAAAATAACTGATTATATAAACGTAAGCCACATGATTTTAAGCTTATACGAAGAGTCCAGAGTTCGAGAAATATTATGCGATTTGAATTTCGTGATCCGGGCCACGAATGCCCATGAAAACATGGTAATTCAGAGTTAAACACATGATTTCGTAAATTTGTCTTAGACATTGTCTCCAAAAGAGACGCATGCAAGTTGACATCTGCAGGACGATGAGCTCCTGGAATCAAGACACCGGGGATTTTTCACCAAAGCTGCTCCAAATGTCACTCCGTATATACATGTATGTATGTCATCGTGATCTCGAAGCCCCAGCGAGTCGAAGCGGTTCGAGAGGGGACCTCCAACAGCTAACAAACTTGTTTTACATAAGCAGCTGTGGCTGATGATAGACGTCGGTCATTATTTTCATTAGCGACAGCAAGATACGGGAAAGGGGGCCAGGTGGGAGAGCAGTTTTGGGGGGGGGGAGTCGCCAGTAGGGCAGCTGGCACGTGCGGTCTAAAGATTAAATAAGTACCACGGTCAGATCACACTTATTAGGCAGGTGTTAGGTCATTATACATCACTCGTTAGATATCAATCAGCGCGGTGACTGGAGTTCCAGTGGCAAAAAGATATTCGTAATGAAGCTATCGCAATGTAGGATGAATGGTTATCACTCTCATCAGCTGTTAAATATTGGTAGGTATATCTCTCAGCATGTTCATTGTCCTATGCAGATTTGATCTACGTATATCGGTTTAGAGTTGTCATTTTTTATCTAAAGCATCCGCCATGCAAGGAAATAACAGTTTAAAGGATCGCATCAGCCTTCTTGACGTAAAACGTATCAATCAGGTGGGGATTGTGGGGGTTTTGGGGGTTGGATAGGCCCCACCCACAGCACGTAACAAGCGGATTGCCATTTGGGTGGTCTGTCAATGGCATTGCTGGCATCATTCCACGGGATTATCATGTCAAGTGGGCTAAGAAACTAAAAAACACGGATGATATGAGATACTCTTCAGACAGGTGTCCAACGAACGATTTTATGAAAAAAAAATCGATCGAGGTGGAACCCATTCACGCACGCCTCAGTGAACTTCAACGCAATTAACATTTCCGCACATATCTACCCCCAAATTGTGAATATCGGAAAGGGAGCGTTAAGATGACGGGGATACCTGTATACTATGAGAGAGAAAGTGACCGCGAACTGGGAATAAACGAAGCGCACATAAGTGTAGCAATGGAATGCACAACATTTTGATTTGTCTCTACTATACACCAGCTATACCATTTTTGTCTGCCCTCTTTTTCAATTCTCGCTTCCTTCCTTGCACTCGTTTGCTCTTCTTTCTCTATTCTTTTCTATCTATGTATCTTTATTTCTATCTCTTTTAGAGTTTCTATCTCTTTCTCTGTTCCCATTCTCTCCTCTTCCCGTCTCCTCCCGCTTCTGATCTCTTCCACATCCTTTCCTCTCTCTCTCTCCTCTCTCCTCTCTCTCTCTCCTCTCTCTCTTCATCTCTCTCTGCTCTCTCTCTCTCTCTCTCTCCTCGCTCTCTTCTCTCCTCTCTCTCTCTCCTCTCCTCTCTCTCT